>NC_091984.1:107263604-107563604 GCF_044704955.1 Pristiophorus japonicus | reverse complement strand
GGTGCTGAAAACAGTGCCCGGGACCTGTGCACATGCGCACTAGAGAGTGCACGCATACGCAGTAGCTCCTCGCCCCCAGAATCTGAAAGAGTGTGCTGCAGGCTGTGTGGGAGGGTCCGAAGCGTGCCACCTCTATCCCTGGCCGAATGGGCTCCCTCTTCGGCAGCCCACTGCCTCCCTGGGCCGTGTTTTGGTAGGAACTTCTATTTTTTTATTTGTTATTGATTGATTGATTGCTTATTACTTTGGTCTTGGTGCTTTAGGTGCAGGGTTCCTTCTATTTTTATTTGTTAATTAATTGCTTATTATTTTTTGTGCTTTGTTTAGTGCTTTGTAAGTCTTGGTGCGAGGTGCACGTCCTCTCAGCTTCTTTGTATTTTTTATTTGTTATTGAATACTTATTTTTGTGCTTTGTTTAGTGCTTGGTGCTTTAGAATGTACTTACCGGCGCTGATTTCTCAACTCTCCGCAAGGGTTTTCTGTGCGGCCACAAGTGATCACATACACTGGCCTAAGTTAGTTTGGAGCAACTATTAGCTGTCCAAACTGGCTTAAATGGCCAAAACAGGTGTAGGTGGCTGGTAACGCCCCCTTTTGGGAAAAAAAAACTAAACTAAAAATAATCCTAACTAACTCACTTACACTGGCGCAAATTAAATGTGCAGAATGGGGATTTTTAAAATGCTCCAGAAAAATCAAGTTGCTCGAAAAAAAACGGAGCAACTCCTGGCCAAATTTGGGCCCATAGTCTGGTGAGTACAGTCGTTGGCAGCCAAGCTTGTTTTCCTACCTTTGCTGGGTGTTGAGACAGGCAAGAGACCTCATGTAATATGTAGACCATGAGGATTCTAAATCTTCAGAACATTTTGACTTATTGTTCTTGATACTGAACAATATTCACAATTAGTCTTAGAAAATAGCCATCTGTCAATCAAATTTGTATTGATCTCAAAGTAATTACTATTTTTTGACGCCGAGAGTTCAGTTACAATGATTGTCACAGCTTATGTTTGCTACCAGGAAGCTTTTTCCATCAAAGCTTTCTTGCTCAGCTTTTCGATATGGGCCTCAAACATATAGGATGGGTTTGTACATATAGCTTTCATCTCAAACCACTTCTACTGAAAACCCCTGAAGGAGAGAGAGGTGGCTCACCTCTTCGGTCTGCCTGAACCACAACACCACTTAAGTGATTTTGGATGTGTTTACATATAGTGGGATACTTTGCTGGCCAATCATATTGTTGGGAAGACTTGTTTAGAAATATTGTTGGGAAGACTTGTTTAGAAATATTGTAAATCATTCCAACATTCAACCTGCATCATGAACCATCATTAGTTTGCAGACTGGTACCACTTTTACCTCAGACCCATTGAGGAAACGGCATTATAATGACCTCCCTGAACCATTCACCCCAGTTTATGTTTGTTGTCTGGAGCTGTCCTCCATAAGCCACTAGAGCCCAATGTAGGAAATTGCACGAGTCTTTTCAGAGCTTTCAGCTGCACAGAGTTGGCTCCTTGCATTAAGCAATGCAGTCCAGGGAGAAGTGATCAGATGGCAGCTCTCCAGAGTCACATAAAAATGAGTCATTGACACCACCCGAGTTCTGGAGGTCGCACCATTTCTATTTCAGAATGCCTCGTGTCACTCCTATAAGGCAAAAGAGCTACATGACCCCACTATCTTCAATTGATTATAGTTTGAAATGACTGACTGGGATGTTGCAAGGTTAACGAATAGGATCCTTTGTTAAGTTAGCAGTAGAAAACTGGCATTTTTAACTAGAAATAGCTTTTTGTTACAGGCTTACAAGTTGCATGTTGGTTGCTAAATTCAATACAGCATTTTGGTTTAAAAAAAATGTTTAAGTTTGATGCATGTTTTGTAATGCTGATATCCATTAAGTCCTGCTTCCTCCATTTTTAGTGCTTATATTATTTAATCAGCAGCGCACCACAGTGAAGAGATAGATAAGTATTCATGTGGTGCCTGAGGTGCTGATTTGGGTATTTTAATGAACTTTATGTTCTGGCTGATGCAACCAGCAGATAGAACAATGGAATGCATGATGGGACTTTTTTTTTTTAAGTGCAAAACTAACACTTCCTAATACCTGCTACTCAATGTCCAGAACAATCTTGGTGCCATATTTTTGTGTAAAAGAGTTTAAACTTTGTTGCAGAATGGAAACATTCCCTGTATTTTGTTAGTGCTGTGTGTGTTTCCATAATCAAAACTAAATGCTGGAGAAAATGTATTGAAATTGGCCTGGGCCCAGATCACGGAAAAACAGTGAGTGGTGTGAGCACTGTTTTTAATAAATTCTGTTATTGTAGAGAAAATAATATATATATATTTTTTTAAAAGGTCTGCTGTTCCTTTTACAAATACAGTTATTTGTCTAACTGCCTCTGTTATTTGGTGATAGGCCCGCTACAGGAAAGATCAAACGCTACCCAAACAGCTCCCCTGCATCTCGTCAGTAGAAAATTTGTTGAAGGACACCACAGATGGTTGCTCATTAGCTGCATTAATCCATTTTTACTGTCCCGATATTATCCGAATGGAAGGTGAGGCTCAGTTTTTCCAGAAGGGATCAGTGTTAAAGAATGTATCCTGCTTTCCTGTAATGCAGCAACTAAAGATCCAACCTGGAGAAAGCTTACTTCTATTTCACATATCTCAACTATCTTATTTCAGTTCGGGTGCTTGATATTAAGTATCATCGAGAAAAGCAGTTGTGGCCACAAGAGTCATGAACTGGCAAAACCTGCTGATTTGTCAGTTCCACGAAGAGCTAAGCTTCTACTCCAAATGCCAACCTGAATTCCATCATCGCCGAATCCCCCACCCTCAACATCCTGGGGGTCACCCTTGACCAGAAACTTGACTGGTCCAGCCACACAATTACTGTGGCAACAAGAGCAGGCCAGAGGCTGGGTATTCTGCGACAAGTGTCTCACCTCCTGACTCCCCAAAGCCTTTCCACCATCTACAAGGTACAAGTCAGGAGTGTGATGGAATACTTTCCACTTGCCTGGATGATTGCAGCTCCAACAAAGAAGCTCAACGCCATCCAGGATAGAGCAGGATGGCACCCCATCTACCACCTTCAACATTCACTCCTTCCATCACAGACGTACTGTGACTGCATTTACAAGATGCGTTGCAGCAACTAGCCACGGCTTCTTCGGCTGCACCTCTACCACCTAGAAGGACAAGGGCAGCAGGCACATGGGAACACCATCACCTGCAAGTTCCCCTCCAAGTTGCACACCATCCTGAGTTGGAAATATATCGCTGTTCCTTCTGCAGTGTAACCATGGATAGCTGATTAAAGCACATGGCACCAGTTCATAGTTCTGGTTCCTTTGTGTTTTCCTCATGCAGAACAAAGCTTGTGCCCTTGCAATTCCATGGGAGTTCTGCTGTAACTGCCAGAATCATAGCCCAAAGAATTTCAGGACCTGTATGTTTGAGAACTTCTAAGCTACCAGCTTCATCATTCAAAATTTCTGAGAATGTGGCCTCCTGTTTTTTTTTTTTAAAAAGGTTTATAATTTCCCTCCCTTTCTCCTGTACACCTGAAATGGTGCAGTGTTTTATTCTCCAGCATGACCATCCCTTACATTGAAAAGCCCTACGATGGAAGATTTCCGCTTTATGCAACAACATTTAAAAACTATTTATAAAGAGCAAACTTCTGATTCTGCTACATGTAACACACATAAGAACTCTTCCTCATTAATTACTTATGTTAAGAAGCTACAATTAGTCCAAAACGATGCAGCCATTGCCTCAATAAATGATGCCTTGATGGAGCATTAGGACACTGACTGTACAGGAATATCCGTGCCCACACTCTGTGCTGGAGTTCCACCCATAGATTTCTCTGGTGCTAATGGCCAACATGCAGCCAAATTTAATGTCAGCAGTATTGTCATTCCCCCTTCTGTATTCAGATAGGCATAAAAGTGACGAGCTTTTGCTGGCTCATCCATCTATTTGTGAACAAAATAAGTGCAAACATACTAACTTAATGTCTTTGTAAGTCCTCAGATTTCATCTCAAAGCTCTTATTTTTGAAGCTGAGTACGCTCTGATTTAAAAAAAAAAATTCAACAGGCTGGTAACATCAAATATAACTTGAGCAAAATAAGTATGGACATTGAATTGAGAGGTGCTGCAGCCACTTTAATTCAAACGGAGTTGCACAAAATCAAAGTCAGACTATTAAGAATCATTCTTTATTAGTTTGCCCTTGGAGGCATTATTGCCAAGGAAGGCTAGAGCGAAGTCTCACCTCCGGTTAATCATTGTAAATGTTTGTTTCCTCAGATATATGCTTGAAGGAGACCATGTCATTGGCAGATGGCCTATATAATCTGCAGTTGATTGAAGACTTTTGTGAAGGATATCTGAACCAGTGCTGCCATTTTGTACTCGAAGATATGCTCTACGCTTCTTCCTCAATCAAGGTAAAAATGACATGAACTTGGTACACCTACATGCTTGAACTCTCTCATTTTTCTATTGCTGTAACTATTAATTGAATAGTTTGCTTTAGATCAAGAAAAATTAGTTGCATATGCTGCTCAATACAGCCTTGTTCACGTAGTGCTGCCAAATACACGAGTAAACCTAATTTAGGGCAACAGTTCCCTTGTAACCCAGCTGACAATAACAACATCAGAAATAGGAACAGGAGTCGGCCATGCGGCCCTTCAAGCCTGCTCCGCCATTTAATACGATCATTTCCCTGCCCGCTCCCCATAACCCCTTATCCCCTTATCATTTAAGAAACTGTCTATTTCGGTCTTAAATTTATTCAATGACCCAGCTTTCACAACTCTCTGAGGCAGCAAATTCCACAACCCTCTGAGAGAAGAAATTCCTCCTCATCTCAGTTTTAAATGGGTGGCCCATTATTCTAAGATTATGCCCCCAAGTTCTAGTCTCCCCCCTCAATGGAAACATCCTCTCTGCCATCTACCTTGTCAAGCCCCCTCATAATCTTATACGTTTTGATAAGATCACCTCTCATTCATCTGAATTCCAATGAATAGAGGCCCAACCTACTCAACCTTTCCTCATAAGTCAACCCCTCATCTCCAGAATCAACCTAGTGAACCTTCTCTGAACTGCCTCCAAAGCAAGTCTATCCTTTCTTAAATATGGAACCCAAAACTGCACGCAGTATTCCAGGTGTGGCCTCACCAATACCCTGTATAACTGTAGCAAGACTTCCCTGCTTTTATACTTCATCCCCTTTGCAATAAACGCCAAGATTCCATTGGCCTTCCTGATCACTTGCTGTACCTGCATACTAACCTTTTGTGTTTCATACACCAGGACCCCCAGGTCCCGCTGTACTGCAGCACTTTGCAATTTTTCTCCATTTAAATAAGAACTTGCTCTTCGATTTTTTTTCTGCCAAAGTGCACAACCTCACACTTTCCAACATTATACTCCATCTGCCAAATTTTTGCCCACTCACTTAGCCTGTCTATTTCCTTTTGCAGGTTTTTTGTGTCCTCCTCACACATTGCTTTTCCTCCCATCTTTGTGTCGTCATCAAACTTGGCTACGTTACACTCGGTCCCTTCATCCAAGTCGTTCATATAGATTGTAAATAGTTGGGGTTCCAGCATGGATCCCTGCGGCACTTCACTAGTTACTGGTTGTCAACTCGAGAATGAACCATTTATCCCGACTCTCTGTTTTCTGTTAGTTAGCCAATTCTCTCTCCATGCTAATATATTACCCCAACCCCGTGAACTTTTATCTTGTGCAGTAACCTTTGATGTGGCACCTTGTCAAATGCCTTCTGGAAGTCCAAATACACCACATCCACTGGTTCCCCTTTATCCACCCTGTCCGTTATATCCTCAAAAGAATTCCGGCAAATTTGTCAAACATGACTTCTCCTTCATAAATCCATGCTGACTCTGCCTGACTGAATTATGCTTTTCCAAATATCTTGCTACTGTTTCTTTTATAATGGGCTCCAACATTTTCCCAACCACAGATGTTAGGCTAACTGGTCTATAGTTTCCTGCTTTTTATCTGCCTTTTGTCAAGTCGGTCGGTGAGATGGAATACCTGAAGGATTTAGGTTTGCCACTTGAAGTGCGCAGTTCTTGACACAAGTACAGCACTTGCGTGTTGCATTACAAATGTGCTATTTTGTGTCTACTTCCTTACTGGCTGCTTCACTGCATTGTAATGTCAGCAGCTTTACCGACTGTGTGGCATTGTGTATCAGGGGAGAGCTCCAAATTCTGCTGAGTTGGCCCAATTTAGATCTATTGAGACCTGCCCAACTATGTATATTTGGATTAATTTGGACCTCATGAGGCCCCTACTGTGTCATTTCCATGCTTTAGATTGAGTCACAGCCTGAGAACTTGATTCAGTGCTGTGAAACAAAGGAGGAATGTGCATATAATGTCTGGACTTCGAGCTCTGCGAAGTCCTGTTCCAAATTAGGATTCACCTGCTCATCTCCTGTGAGACCAAGCATTTTTGTTACCTAATTTCCAGCAATTTCCAATTCTCGCACGCTGCATTCAGTTTATTTATATAGTTCAAATGATGAAGTTTGTTAAAAATAGCTAAAGACCTTTTGGTCTCTAAAGCATAGATGAGTTGGTAATTAATAAACCTGTGAAGGACCTATAGGGACTTGTGCAATGTTTAGTTAATTTGTACAATATAACGAAATACATATGGATTGATATCCTGTGGCATTGTACCCAGGGAGTCAAAACCATGTCTCGTCTTCAAGTGGAGTGGGGTTAGGAGGCAGGGATAAACAGTCCAGGAAACAGACGTCATTCAGTTCCCATTCTGTCCTTATTTCTGTGGAACCATACCTCAACAAGCTGTTAACTCCTTTTGGGGATGTGCAAAGAAAATAAATACAAATAGCATTTTATAATTTATTCATTTTGAAATTTTCATTAAAAAGAAATTACCACAAAATATAAAACATCAATAATTTTGAGCCTGCCATTATTCAACTAAGGATATTAAAATTATAGGTGGTTCTAATGGAATACCAACATTTAATTTTTATCATTTATAGTCGGTCCTTTATGTACTATATTACATAAATAAATGCAGATGTCCATCTTTCCAACCCCCCCACCCACGTCCTAATGAGAAAGTGAGCTTGTTCTGCAATGGATGATAAATAATTAAATGTGTTGTTTTTAAATGATGCTTATTTTGATCATACTACCATGTAGGGTTGTATGGTCAAGGCTGTTGAGTGGAAGAAAGATCCAAGTATTATAGTGCATGAATCTCTGGAAGTGTCACAAGGTTACTGCAAAAGCAAATGGAGTGTGTTTGGATGTATTGCCAGGAGGTTGATTCAATACAAAACAAAAAAATACGATATTGTCTTCGTATTGTAAATGAAACCTAACCAGAGCCTTGTCCAGTTTTGGTCTCCTCACATGGTAGATGTTCGAGGCAATGGAAAAAAATTCAGGGCTGGACCACCAGATATATACCTAGTTTAAAGGCTTTTAGTTGCCATGGCAGGCTTGGAGACCTGGGGTTATTGACTCAAGAAAAGCATAGACTTCAAGGAGATTTGATGGAGGCCCTTTAAATAACAAAAGGCTTAGATTTGATCATGTGCATAGGTTATGAGTCCTGGACACTACACTACTTCAGGAAAGATATAAAGAACTTAGAAAGGGTATAAAGGAGGTTTACCAGGACGTTACCAGGGATGAGGGACTTTAGTTGTGAGGAGAGGTTGGAAACATTGCGACTCATCTCCTCGGAACAGAGAAAATTAGGAGGTGACCTAATAGAAGTTTTCAAGATGAGAGGTTTTGATAAAAATAGATAGGAAAAAAAAAAATGAATCTCTCTGGCGAGTGGGTCAGTAAGCAGAGGTCATAGATTTCATATCATTGGCAAACGATTTAGAAGGCGATGAGGAGAAATGTTTTCACTCAGTTGTCGAAATAGAAACATAGAAATAGAGAAAATAGGTGCAGGACTAGGCCATTCGGCCCTTCGAGCCTGCACCGCCATTCAATGAGTTCATGGCTGAATATGCAACTTCAGTACCCCATTCTTGCTTTCTCGCCAGACCCCTTGATCCCCCTAGTAGTAAGGACTACATCTAACTCCTTTTTGAATATATTTAGTGAATTGGCCTCAACAACTTTCTGTGGTAGAGAATTCCACAGGTTCACCATTCTCTGGGTGAAGAAGTTTCTCCTCATCTCGGTCCTAAATGGCTTGCCCCTTATCCTTAGACTGTGACCCCTGGTTCTGGACTTCCCCAACATTGGGAACATTCTTCCTGCATCTAACCTGTCTAAACCCATCAGAATTTTAAACATTTCTATGAGATCCCCTCTCATTCTTCTGAACTCCAGTTGATCCAGTCTTTCTTGATAGTCCCGCCATCTTGGGAATCAGTCTGGTGAACCTTCGCTACACTCCCTCAATAGCAAGAATGTCCTTCCTCACGTTAGGAGACCAAAACTGTACACAATACTCCAGGTGTGGCCTCACCAAGGCCCTGTACAACTGTAGCAACACCTCCCCGCCCCTGTATTCAAATCCCCTCGCTATGAAGGCCAACATGCCATTTGCTTTCTTAACCGCCTGCTGTACCTGCATGCCAACCTTCAATGACTGATGTACCATGACACCCAGGTCTCGTTGCACCTCCCCTTTTCCTAATCTGTCACCATTCAGATAATAGTCTGTCTCTCTGTTTTTACTAACAAAGTGGACAACCTCACATTTATTCACATTATACTTCATCTGCCATGCATTTGCCCACTCACCTAACCTATCCAAGTCACTCTGCAGCCTCATAGCATTCTCCTCGCAGCTCACGCTGCCACCCAACTTCGTGTCATTTGCAAATTTGGAGATACTACATTTAATCCCCTCGTCTAAATCATTAATGTACCAATGTAAACAGCTGGGGCCCCAGCACAGAACCTTGCGGTACCCACTAGTCACTGCCTGCCATTCTGAAAAGTACCCATTTACTCCTACTCTTTACTTCCTGTCTGCCAACCAGTTCTCAATCCACGTCAGCACACTACCCCCAATCCCATATGCTTTAACTTTGCACATTAATCTCTTGTGTGGGACCTTGTCGAAAGCCTTCTGAAAGTCCAAATACACCACAGCAACTGGTTCTCCCTTGTCCACTCTACTGGAAACATCCTCAAAAAATTCCAGAAGATTTGTCAAGCATGACTTCCCTTTCACAAATCCATGCTGACTTGGACCTATCATGTCATCTCTTTCCAAGTGCGCTGCTATGACATCCTTATTAATTGATTCCATCATTTTACCCACTACTGATGTCAGCCTGACCGGTCTATAATTCCCTGTTTTCTCTCTCCCTCCTTTTTTAAATCAGGAACAATGTTACCGTTAAGCTGCTCTGCAGCTCCCACGCAGCCGGCTCTCCGGCTTTTAAATAGGAAAAACGGTATTTTGAATGGGCCGCAAAAAAAAAAGTTAAAGGGAACATTGATCTTTAAAAACAGGTGGAAGCCAATTCCATAAATAGTTTTGAAAAGGAGTTGGACAGATACTTGAGGATGATGGACTTGCAGGGATGCAGGACTAAGCACAACTTCTCTTTCAAAGAGCCAACACAGGCACAACAGGCCAAATGGCCTCCTTCTGTGTTGTAAGTTTCAATGATTCTATACCCCCCAACCAATTCCCTACCCAGGCTGAGGTTGCCTCCAAATCCATGCTCTCTCATTTTTGTTCCGTCCCTTACATTGGAACCTTGTTTAAATACCTTCAGCAAGTCCATATAAATAACATCCATAGATACCACATTAGTTACCTCCTTAAAAAAAAATTCAGCTGGGTTCATTGGACATGACTTACCCTTTACTGACTCACTGGACCAGTTAGTCTTTTCCTGTCCCCCTTCATTATTGTATGCTTGTATCTCCATGACGAGTAGAACCTATGACTGTGCATCGAGATTGTTGGAACATTTTATGAACGAATAACTTCCACCAAATGTACATGCCGTAGCTGAGTTTAAAAAGAAAACTGCATCAGTATTGTTGTCTGTTGTAGTGCTTGGATTTGCCACTGGGTGGTGCTACATAAGAACATAAGAAGCAGGAGTAGGCCATAATGCCCTTCGAGCCTACTCCGCCATTCAATAAGATCATGGCTGATCATCGACCTCAACTCCACTTTCCCGCCTGATCTCCATATCCCTTGTTCCCTAGACTCCAAAAATCTATCTATCTCAGCCTTGAATCTATTCATCAGACTCAGCATCCACAGCACTCTGGGCAGAAAATTCCAAAGATTCACAACCCTCTGAGTGAAGAAATTCCTCCTCATCTCTGCCTACCCCTTATCCTGAGACTGTGCCCCCTAGTTCTAGACACTCCAGCCAGGGAAAACAACCCCTCAGCATCTACTCTGCCAATTCCCTTCAGAATCTTGTATGTTTCAATGAGATCACCTCTCATTCTTCTTAACTCCAGAGAGTATAGGCCCATTCTACACAATTTCTCATCATAAGAAACCCTCTCATCCCAGGAATCAATCTAGTGAACCTTTGTTGTATCGCCTCCAAGGCAAGTATATCCTTCCTTAGATAAGGCGACCAAAACTGTGCACAGTACTCCTGGTGTGGTCATACCAAGGCCGTGTACAATTGTAGGAAGACTTTCTTACTCTTATACTCCAACCCCCTTACAATGCCATTTGCCATCCATATGGTTTGCTGTACCTGCGTGCTAGTTTCCTGTGTTTCTTACATGAGGACACCCAAATCTCTCTGAACACCAACCTTTAAAAGTTTCTCACCATTTAAAAAATATTTTGTTTTTATATTCTTCCTACCAAAGTGAATAACCTCACATTTCCCGACTCAACAATTAACATCTACAAGCTGCTACTGAGAATTGTCTGCTATTTAACAAATTAAAATTTGAAAAATAGTGGGGAGAAAAAAGCAAATGAGCATGAAAACATATATTGTGGTAAAGGAAAGAAATAAGCAAACATTTAAATGTCAGTGATTCAGAAAGGCAGAATAAAATGGATGCTGGCATTGTGTGAAGTAAGAATCATTAACCTTGAGCTGCTTTCACCAAATTGAGAATTAAATTGCAGTTCAAGAAACTCATTATACAACAGCTCGAGTAGTTTAATGAGGTGAAGAAAGCCCATGAGCTTGCCATTTTAATGTGTGAGAGACTATTATAGTAAACCCTATATCCTTCTTTCCATATTCTGGTGATAAAAGCAGAATAATTCCAGCATGATCTCAGTAACCCACACCAGCTTCTTACCTTTCAATGTTTGATTTGGTCAAAAAGTTGAAGTGGTTTTTAAGTTATTACACATACCTGTGAATGTACAAAGGTGGACAGTGGAAATCAGCATTTGACTGCCAGCAAGCATGTATCAATATGAAAGGGAGTGTGAAACTATGGTACAGATGCTTTTGTTAACTATAAGATTTAATTGGAGATTTTTTTAATGTCAGGTGCTTTTTGATGTAAAAATTGACATCTTTGGCCTTTATTCAATGAAACAAACTGATGAAAATGTTACTTTGTATTTATAACTTTCTATTCTTGGAGATCATAAAATTACCACAACTGCCTCTTTAAGGTGATTGGCAAATTAAAATTAGGAGTGGTTCTGAGAGGGAATTTCTATTTCCTCTGATTGGGGAGTTTTCAACAAGGGGGTCACCAATTTTAATATTTTCTTCCAGTGTGAGGAGAGATACGAGGAGAATTTATTTTTATGCGGTGTCTTTAGAGTTGGTTCCTGGGACCATTGCATCTTACAAAGGGAAGAGTAGATAAACATTTGGAGAAGTGGAAGTTACAAGGCAGTGGAATGAGTTTTGTCCATTCCATGTGTTGATCATTTTTCCTTGAAGAATAATAACAACAACAACTTGTATTTATATAGCACCTTTAACGTAGTAAAATGTCCCAAGCACATCACAGGAGTGTTAAAAGACAAAATAAAATTGACACCGAGCCAAATGAGATAAGAGTGGCAACACACTGCCTCCCCTTTCCAGGAAAGCACACAAAAACAGGTACATTTGAAAGTGAAATATGAGCACTTACTGAAGGAGCAAAACTTTACATAAACATTGAGGTGCTTAGTACAAGATTTCAAATAAAAATGGAGTTAACTATCTAGTTTCTACTTTGGAAACTGTTGCAACCTGGTAGATAATAAAATTTGAAAGGTTATAAATATCTTCAGATTAAGCACAGCAGCAACAAAAACAATTATAATACAATCATAAAAGAAATATAAATAACAATAAATAACACCAACAATTAAAGAACAGTAAAAAAAAAAAAATCTACCTCCTCCCAGAAGTGCCTGAGGGTCGCTGTGACAAGGGCTGAGCAAAAGGAGGTGGGCTTGGCAAGAGATGGCACTCTACTGCCTCCTGTGCCTTGCCCTTCCCCGTGACATAAGAACATAAGAATTAGGAACAGGAGTAGGCCATCTAGCCCCTCGAGCCTGCTCCGCCATTCAACAAGATCATGGCTGATCTGGCTGTGGACTCGGCTCCACTTACCCGCCCTCGCCCCGTAACCCTTAATTCCCTTATTGGTTAAAAATCTATCTATCTGTGATTTGAATACATTCAATGAGCCAGCCTCAACTGCTTCCTTGGGCAGAGAATTCCACAGATTCACAACCCTCTGGGAGAAGAAATTCTTTCTCGACTCGGTTTTAAATTGGCTCCCCCGTATTTTGAGGCTGTGCCCCCTAGTTCTAGTCTCCCCGACCAGTGGAAACAACCTTTCTGCCTCTATCTTGTCTATCCCTTTCATTATTTTAAATGTTTCTATAAGATCACCCCTCATCCTTCTGAACTCCAATGAGTAAAGACCCAGTCTACTCAATCTATCATCATTAGGTAACCCCCTCATCTCCGGAATCAGCCGAGTGAATCGTCTCTGTACCCCCTCCAAAGCTAGTATATCCTTCCTTGAGAAAGGTGACCAAAACTGCACACAGTACTCCAGGTGCGGCCTCACCAATACCCTATACAGTTGCAGCAGGACCTCCCTGCTTTTGTACTCCATCCCTCTTGCAATGAAGGCCAACATTCCATTTGCCTTCCTGATTACCTGCTGCACCTGCAAACTAACTTTTTGGGATTCATGAACAAGGACCCCCAGGTCCCTCTGCACCGCAGCATGTTGTAATTTCTCCCCATTCAAATAATATTCCCTTTTACTGTTTTTTTTCTCCAAGGTGGATGACCTCACATTTTTCGACATTGTATTCCATCTGACAAACCTTAGCCCATTCGCTAAACCTATCCAAATCTCTTTGCAGCCTCTCTGTGTCCTCTACACAACCCGCTTTCCCACTAATCTTTGTGTCATCTGCAAATTTTGTTACACTACACTCCGTCCCCTCTTCCAGGTCATCTATGTATATTGTAAACAGTTGTGGTCCCAGCACCGATCCCTGTGGCACACCACTAACCACTGATTTCCAACACGAAAAGGACCCATTTATCCCGACTCTCTGCTTTCTGTTAGCTAGCCAATTCTCTATCCATGCTAATACATTTCCTCTGACTCCACGTACCTTTATCTTCTGCAGTAACCTTTTGTGTGGCACCTTATCGAATGCCTTTTGGAAATCTAAATACACCACATCCATCGGTACATCTCTATCCACCATGCTCGTTATATCCTCAAAGAATCCCAGTAAATTAGTTAAACATGATTTCCCCTTCATGAATACATGCTGCGTCTGCTTGATTGCACTATTCCTATCTAGATGTCCCGCTATTTCTTCCTTAATGATAGCTTCAAGCATTTTCCCCACTACAGATGTTAAACTAACCGGCGTATAGTTACCTGCCTTTTGTCTGCCCCCTTTTTTAAACAGAGGAGTTACATTAGCTGCTTTCCAATCCGCTGGTACCTCCCCAGAGTCCAGAGAATTTTGGTAGACTATAACGAATGCATCTGCTATAACTTCCGCCATCTCTTTTAATTTCATCAGGATCAGGGGACTTGTCTACCTTGAGTCCCATTAGCCTGTCCAGCACTACCCCCCTAGTGATAGTGATTGTCTCAAGGTCCTCCCTTCCCACATTCCTGTGACCAGCAATTTTTGGCATGGTTTTTGTGTCTTCCACTGTGAAGACCGAAGCAAAATAATTGTTTAAGGTCTCAGCCATTTCCACATTTCACCATTATAAAATCCCCCTTCTCATCTTCTAAGGGACCAACATTTACTTTAGTCACTCTTTTCCGTTTTATATATTGGTAAAAGCTTTTACTATCTGTTTTTATGTTTTGCGCAAGTTTACTTTCGTAATCTATCTTTGCTTTCTTAGTCATTCTTTGCTATCGTTTAAAATTTTCCCAATCTTCTAGTTTCCCACTAACCTTGGCCACCTTATACGCATTGGTTTTTAATTTGATACTCTCCTTTATTTCCTTGGTTATCCACAGCTGGTTATCCCTTCTCTTACCGCCCTTCTTTTTCACTGGAATATATTTTTGTTGAGCACTATGAAAGAGCTCCTAAAAAGTCCTCCACTGTGCCTCAATTGTGCCACCGTTTAGTCTGTGTTTCCAGTCTACTTTAGCCAACTCTGCCCTCACCCCACTGTAGTCCCCTTTGTTTAAGCACAGTACGCTCGTTTGGGACACTACTTCCTCACCCTCAATCTGTATTACAAATTCAACCAGACTGTGATCACTCATTCCGAGAGGATCTTTTAATAGGAGATCGTTTATTATTCTTGTCTCATTACACAGGACCAGATCTAAAAGATAGCTTGCTCCCTTGTAGGTTCTGTAACATACTGTTCTAAGAAACAATCCCGTATGCATTTTATGAATTCCTCCTCAAGGCTATCCCGTGCGATTTGATTTGACCAATCAAGGGCAGCCGTTTGTCTCTTGCACAGAGCCAGCAGATGGAGAGGCGGTGAGCTGAGGTTCGTCACAGTCAAGTAATCGATATGACCCTATCTGACCCCTCATGCCAAGGGCATGACCTCTGTGTCTTGTCTGTTGACTGTCACCAAGGAACTCAGAACTGGGATGCTGCTGCTCCAAGGCAACTTTGAGAAGTTGCGCCCCTTCGAGGCACAGCTGCTGCCTCTTGTGCCTGTGGTGGGATCTGGCATCCGGCGGGGGGTTCTATGGGTGTCATGTGCATTGCAGCCATACGCGATACATGCACCTCAAGTACATATAAAAGTACCAGGCAAACATTACTTACATTCTCCCACAATATGTGCCAGCTGATCGTGAACGGTCTGGTTATTATGGGACAGCTGATTTCAAATATTCTTGCCAATGTCCTCGATCTCCTGTCTCATGGAGGCAACAAAGTCGAGGAGCCTTTCATGCTCATTAACCATTGTTCTCTTCACTAATTATGTCCTCTTTGATATCACTATCAGCATGGGGCTGAAGTCTACCCTGTCCTATCACAACTCTGAGATCCCTCTGCCCTTGACGGGTCATACTTAGAAATCACATTTCCTTACACTGGCCCCGCGGCAGCAGCTTGGCGGCTACATGCGAGAGGGCAGCCATTTGTCTCTTGCACAGAGCCGGCAGATGGAGAGGCGGTGAGCTGAGGTTCGTCACGGTTAAGTCACCCCCGCCCCACATTCGCACCCTGCAGGTGCCAGGTGGTGACAGGAGTGACGACACCATGCCCGCCCTCCCACTCGGGTGCATGCCCTCTTTCTCTGGATGCTGACCCCGCGCCTCCCCATTCTTCCTCCTCCTCTGGCTCACTTACTATGTCAATGTCCTCTGCAACCACCGCCTCAACATCTTCTGCAGCCGCTGACTCACCGCTATCTGCAGCCCGTGCGTCCAAAGGCAGCTGTCTACTTGTGGGAAGGAAAAACAACAAAATGTTACAATGGTGAAGCATGTTCCTCTGGCACATCACAGAAGCTCATGTGCTACACGTGCACATCTCCTTTTCACAACCTCCAGCCAATAAACGTGTTTTAAATGTGCAGGATCACTTAAAGGATCACTAAACGTCCAAGGACAGCGGCCAGTGTGATGAACGGCAAGTGCTGTTCATTCGCTGCTGACCACAAACTCCGGGCCTGTGTGACAGCCCCAAACAGAAGTCCTAATACGCTTCATGTATACGTCAAAGATTATTGAATGTGACATCCAAGGAAGTGTTAAATTGAGCAGGGAATACTGCAGTCTGCATTTGCGTTCTCAATTCGGTACTTAAGGAATTTAAAACAAATTTGCAAGTACATAAAGTAAATATGTGTTGCTCCAATTAGGTGCAAGAATGATTTGAAGGGCAGTGCACACAGAAGTAGTTATATTAAACCAAAGACTGCGCACAGGAAACACAGGAAGGAATGGCATTGCAGCAAACTGGGAACGTAGATGTTATGTATTTAACCCCTTGTAACCTTGTAACCTGCATCACACCTGTCCACCAGAGGGCCTACCTGGGAGTCCCAAGGGATCACGGCATCCCTTGGGAGTACAGTATATAAGCAGGCCACCCACGAGGTACCTGCACTCTGGAACTACAATAAAGGAGCTAAGGCCACACTTGCTCATTACACACCGTACTCGGTCTGACCATTTATTATGAGTATAACAATTGGCGACGAGGTAATGAACCGCGCGAAAATGCAAAGAACAGTCAGCATCCTGAAGAAGTTCTCGGAGGGGGACGATTGGGAGGCCTTCGTGGAGAGAGTCGACCAATACTTCAAAGCCAACGAGCTGGAAGGGGATGAGAACGCGACCAAATGAAGGGCGATCCTCCTAACTGTCTGTGGGGCCACAACCTATGGCCTCATGAAGAATCTCCTGGCCCCGACTAAACCAACAGAGAAAACCTACAAAGAACTGTGTACGCTGGTCCGGGAGCACCTAAATCCTAAGGAAAGTGTTTTGATGGCAAGATATCGATTCTCCACGTGTCAACGATCGGAGGGCCAGGAAGTGGCGAGCTACGTTGCTGAACTAAGGCGCCTTACAGGACATTGTGAGTTTGAGGGATTCCGAGAACAAATGCTCAGAGACTTTTTTGTACTGGGCATGGGACATGAGACAATCCTTTGCAAACTGTTGACTGTAAAAACTCCGAATCTGAGTACAGCCATAACGATAGCCCAAGCATTTATGTCCACCAGCGAGAACACCAAGAAGATTTCACATAACAAAGAAGTTTCAGCCAGTACTGTGCAAAATGTAATGTCGGTTTTGAGCAGAAATGTACAGGGCAGAATGTACACGCCGGCTGCTGTGGCCCGACCTCAATTGACCCAGAGTCCGCCATCATCTGTTAATGCGAGGCATTTAACACCCTGTTGGCGCTGCGGGGGTGATCATCGGCCCCATCAATGCCGCTTTAAGCACTATGCATGCAAGGGCTGCAGAACAATGGGACACCTCCAACGAATGTGCAGGCGAACTGCAAACCCTGCAAACCATCACATTGCAGAGGACAATCGGTCCACAGTGGATCAGATGGAATTGGAAACTCGTACGGAGGAGGCACAGGTGTACGGGGTACACACGTTCACGACGAAATGCCCACCAATAATGTTGAAAGTTGAACTGAATGGTATTCCAGTGTCTATGGAGCTGGACACGGGGGCAAGTCAGTCCATAATGAATAAAACGGCCTTCGACAGGCTGTGCGGGAAAAAGGCACACAGGCCCAAGCTCAGCTACATTCACACGAAGCTAAGGACTTAAACAAAGGAACTAATCCCGGTAATTGGCAGTGCTGAAGTCAAAGTCTCCTATGGTGGAGCAGTACACAAACTCCCGCTGTGCATTGTGCCAGGGGATGGCCCCACGTTGTTTGGCAGAAATTGGCTGGGGAAAATCCGCTGGAACTGGGACGACATCCGAGCGCTTTCGTCAGTTGAAGACACCGCATGTACCTAAGTTCTAAACAAGTTCCCATCGTTATTCGAGCCAGGCATTGGAAATTTCTCGGGGGCGAAAGTGCAGATCCATTTGTTTCCCGGTACGCGACACATCCACCACCAGGCTCAGGCGGTACCGTACATAATGTGTGTAAAAGTGGAAATCGAGCTAGACAGGCTGCAATGTGAAGGCATCATTGCGCCGGTGGAATTCAACAACTGGGCCAGTCCGATTGTTCCGGTACTCAAGAAGGACGGTACGGTTAGAATTTGCGATGACTATAAAATAACAACTAACCATTTTTCGCTGCAGGACCAGTACCCGCTACCCAAGGCAGATGACCTATTTGCGACACTGGCTGGAGGGAAGGCATTCACCAAGCTGGACCTGACCTCGGCCTATATAACGCAGGAGCTGGAGGAGTCTTCGAAAGGCCTCACCTGCATTAACACGCACAAGGGTCTATTTATTTACAACCGGTGCCCGTTCGGGATTCGGTCGGCTGCAGCGATCTTCCAGCAGAATATGGAGAGCCTGCTAAAGTCGATTCCTTGTACAGTGGTCTTCCAAGATGACATATTGGTTACAGGTCGGGACACCATGGAGCACTTGAAGAACCTGGAGGAGGTTCTTAGTTGGTTGGATCGTGTTGGGCTCGGGTTGAAACGCTCGAAGTGTGTTTTCCGAGCACAGGATGTCGCATTCTTAGGAAGGAGGATCGCAGCAGACGGCATCAGACCCACCGATGCCAAGACGGAGGCCATCAAGAATGCGCCGCGACCACGGAATGTGATGGAGCTGCGGTCGTTTCTGGGACTCCTTAACTACTTTGGTAATTTCCTATCTGGGTTAAGCACCCTGCTAGAACCCCTGCATGCGCTACAGTGCAAAGGAGACGACTGGGTATGGGGGAATTCACAAGAGGCTGCCTTTAAGAAAGTCAGAAATGTATTGTGTTCTAACAAACTGCTTGTCCTGTATAGAAACATAGAAACATAGAAAATAGGTGCAGGAGCAGGCCATTCAGCCCTTCTAGCCTGCACCGCCATTCAACGAGTTCATGGCTGAACATGAAACTTCAGTACCCACTTCCTGCTTTCACGCCATACCCCTTGATCCCCCGAGTAGTAAGGACTTCATCTAACTCCCTTTTGAATATATTTAGTGAATTGGCCTCAACTACTTCCTGTGGTAGAGAATTCCACAGGTTCACCACTCTCTGGGTGAAGAAGTTTCTCCTTATCTCGGTCCTAAATGGCTTACTCCTTATCCTTAGACTGTGACCCCTGGTTCTGGACTTCCCCAACATTGGGAACATTCTTCCTGCATCCAACCTGTCCAAACCCGTCAGAATTTTAAACGTTTCTATGAGGTCCCCTCTCACTCTTCTGAACTCCAGTGAATACAAGCCCAGTTGATCCAGTCTTTCTTGATAGGTCAGTCCCACCATCCCGGGAATCAGTCTGGTGAATCTTCGCTGCACTCCCTCAATAGCAAGTATGTCCTTCTTCAAGTTAGGAGACCAAAACTGTACACAATACTCCAGGTGTGGCCTCACCAAGGCCCTGTACAACTGTAGCAACACCTCCCTGCCCCTGTACTCAAATCCCCTCGCTATGAAGGCCAACATGCCATTTGCTTTCTTAACCGCCTGCTGTACCTGCATGCCAACCTTCAATGACTGATGTACCATGACACCCAGGTCTCGTTGCACCTTCCCTTTTCCTAATCTGTCACCATTCAGATAATAGTCTGTCTCTCTGTTTTTACCACCAAAGTGGATAACCTCACATTTATCCACATTATACTTCATCTGCCACGCATTTGCCCACTCACCTAACCTATCCAAGTCACTCTGCAGCCTCATAGCATCCTCCTCGCAGCTCACACTGCCACCCAACTTAGTGTCATCCGCAAATTTGGAGATACTACATTTAATCCCCTCGTCTAAATCATTAATGTACAATGTAAACAGCTGGGGCCCCAGCACAGAACCCTGCGGTACCCCACTAGTCACTGCCTGCCATTCCGAAAAGTACCCATTTACTCCTACTCTTTGCTTCCTGTCTGACAACCAGTTCTCAATCCACGTCAGCACACTACCCCCAATCCCATGTGCTTTAACTTTGCACATTAATCTCCTGTGTGGGACCTTGTCGAAAGCCTTCTGAAAGTCCAAATATACCACATCAACTGGTACTCCTTTGTCCACTTTATTGGAAACATCCTCAAAAAATTCCAGAAGATTTGTCAAGCATGATCTCCCTTTCACAAATCCATGCTGACTTGGACCTATCATGTCACCATTTTCCAAATGCGCTGCTATGACATCCTTAATAATTGATTCCATCATTTTACCCACTACTGAGGTCAGGCTGACCGGTCTATAATTCCCTGCTTTCTCTCTCCCTCCTTTTTTAAAAAGTGGGGTTACATTGGCTACCCTCCACTCGATAGGAACTGATCCAGAGTCAATGGAATGTTGGAAAATGACTGTCAATGCATCCGCTATTTCCAAGGCCACCTCCTTAAGTACTCTGGGATGCAGTCCATCAGGCCCTGGGGATTTATCGGCCTTCAATCCCATCAATTTCCCGAACACAATTTCCCGACTAATAAAGATTTCCCTCAGTTCCTCCTCCTTAATAGACCCTCTGACCACTTTTATATCCGGAAGGTTGTTTGTGTCCTCCTTAGTGAATACTGAACCAAAGTACTTGTTCAATTGGTCTGCCATTTCTTTGTTCCCCGTTATGACTTCCCCTGATTCTGACTGCAGGGGACCTACGTTTGTCTTTACTAACCTTTTTCTCTTTACATACCTATAGAAACTTTTGCAATCCGCCTTAATGTTCCCTGCAAGCTTCTTCTCGTACTCCATTTTCCCTGCCCTAATCAAACCCTTTGTCCTCCTCTGCTGAGTTCTAAATTTCTCCCAGTCCCCAGGTTCGCTGCTATTTCTGGCCAATTTGTATGCCATTTCCTTGGCTTTAATACTATCCCTGATTTCCCTAGATAGCCACGGTTGAGCCACCTTCCCTTTTTTATTTTTACGCCAGACAGGAATGTACAATTGTTGTAATTCATCCATGCGGTCTCTAAATGTCTGCCATTGCCCATCCACAGTCAACCCCTTAAGTATCATTAGCCAATCTATCTTAGCCAATTCATGCCTCATACCTTCAAAGTTACCCTTCTTTATGTTCTGGACCATGGTCTCTGAATTAACTGTTTCATTCTCCATCCTAATGCAGAATTCCACCATATTATGGTCACTCTTCCCCAAGGGGCCTCGCACAATGAGATTGCTAATTAATCCTCTCTCATTACACAACACCCAGTCTAAGATGGCCTCCCCCCTAGTTGGTTCCTCGACATATTGGTCTAGAAAACCATCCCTTATGCATTCCAGGAAATCCTCCTCCACCGTATTGCTTCCAGTTTGGCTAGCCCAATCTGTGTGCATATTAAAGTCACCCATTATAACTGCTGCACCTTTATTGCATGCACTCCTAATTTCCTGTTTGATGCCCTCCCCAACATCACTACTACTGTTTGGAGGTCTGTACACAACTCCCACTAACGATTTTTGCCCTTTAGTGTTCTGCAGCTCTACCCATATAGATTCCACATCATCCAAGCTAATGTCTTTCCTAACTATTGCATTAATCTCCTCTTTAACCAGCAATGCTACCCCACCTCCTTTTCCTTTTATTCTATCCTTCCTGAATGTTGAATACCCCTGGATGTTGAGTTCCCAGCCCTGATCATCCTGGAGCCACGTCTCTGTAATCCCAATCACATCATATTTGTTAACATCTATTTGCACAGTTAATTCATCCACCTTATTGCGGATACTCCTTGCATTAAGACACAAAGCCTTAAGGCTTGCTTTTTTAACACCCTTTGTCCTTTTAGAATTTAGCTGTACAGTGGCCCTTTTTGTTCTTTGCCTTGGGTTTCTCTGCCCTCCACTTTTCCTCATCTCCTTTCTGTCTTTTGCTTTTGCCTCCTTTTTGTCTCCCTCTGTCTCCCTGTATAGGTTCCCATCCCCCTGCAATATTAGTTTAACTCCTCCCCAACAGCACTAGCAAACACTCCCCCTAGGACATTGGTTCCGGACCTGCCCAGGTGCAGACCGTCCGGTTTGTACTGGTCCCACCTCCCCCAGAACCGGTTCCAATGCCCCAAGAATTTGAATCCCTCCCTGCTGCACCACTGCTCAAGCCATGTATTCATCTGCGCTATCCTGCGATTCCTACTCTGACTAGCACGTGGCACTGGTAGCAATCCCGAGATTACTACTTTTGAGGTCCTACTTTTTAATTTAGCTCCTAGCTCCTTAAATTCTTTTCGTAGGACCTCATCCCTTTTTTTACCTATGTCGTTGGTACCAATGTGCACCACGACAACTGGCTGTTCTCCCTCCCATTTCAGAATGTCCTGCACCCGCTCCGAGACATCCTTGACCCTTGCACCAGGGAGGCAACATACCATCCTGGAGTCTCGGTTGCGTCCGCAGAAACGCCTATCTATTCCCCTCACCATCGAATCCCCCATCACTATCGCGCTCCCACTCTTTTTCCTGCCCTCCTTTGCAGCAGAGCCACCTACGGTGCCATGAACTTGGCTGCTGCTGCCCTCCCCTGATGAGTCATCCTCCCCAACAGTACTCAAAGCAGTGTATCTGTTTTGCAGTGTATCACCCATGTAAACGACTAGTGTTAGCTTGCGATGCGTCGTCATATTGGGTCGGATGTGTGTTACAACAGGCTAATGAATCGGAAATTTTGCAACCAGTTGCGTATGCATCCAGGAATTTGTCCAAGGCGAAAGGGCCTATAGCATGGTTGAAAAAGAGGCTCTGGCATGTGTTTACGGGGTAAAAAAAATGCACCAGTACTTGTTTGGCCTCAAGTTCGAGCTTGAAACAGATCACAAGCCGCTCATATCGCTATTCTCGGAGAGCTAAGGGATCAATACCAATGCCTCTGCCCACATCCAAAGATGGGAACTCACGCTGTCGGTATACAACTATGTAATTCGTCACAGACTGGGCACAGAGAACTACGCAGATGCTCTCGGTCGGCTACCATTGCCCACCACAAGGGTGGAACTGGCACAGCCAGCGGACCTGCTTATGGTCATGGAGGCATTTGAGAACGAGAAATCTCCCGTTACAGCCTGCCAGATCAGGACCTGGACCAGCCAGGATCCTTTACTGTCCCTGGTAAAAAAAAAACTGTGTCCTCCATGGGAGCTGGTCCAATGTCCCAGTGGAGATGCAGGAAGCGATTAAGCCATTCCACAATCGCAAAGATGAACTGTCCCTGCAGGCGGACTGTCTCTTATGGGGCAATCATGTAGTCTTGCCCAAGAAAGGCAGAGACACATTTATTGGGGAATTACACAGCACCCACCCAGGCATCGTGATGATGAAAGCCATAGCCAGATCCCACGTGTGGTGGCCAGGCATCGACTCAGATTTAGAGTCATGTGTGCGCCAGTGCAACGCTTGCTCTCAGTTGAGCAATGCACCCAGAGAGGCACCGTTAAGTTTATGGTTCTGGCCATCCAAACCGTGGTCGAGGATCCATGTAGACTATGCAGGCCCAGTCCTAGGCAAAATGTTTTTGGTTGTCGTGGATACTGACTCAGTGGATTAAATGTGCAATAATGTCTGGAAGCACGTCCACGGCCATCATTGAAAGTCTAAGAGCTATGTTTGCCACGCACGGCCTGCCCGATGTCCTAGTCAGCGACAATGGGCCGTGCTTCACAAGTGCCGAATTCGAAGAGTTCATGACCCATAACAGGATCAAACATGTCACATCTGCGTCGTTCAAGCCCGCATCCAATGGCCAGGCAGAACGGACAGTCCACACATAAAGCAAAGCTTGAAACGCATGTCGGAAGGCTTCCTGCAGACTCGGTTATCCCGAGTACTGCTCAGCTACCGCACCAGACCCCACTCACTCACAGGGATTCCCCCAGCCGAGCTGCTCATGAAAAGGGCGCTTAAGCAAGACTCTCTCTGGTCCACCCTGATCTACGTGATCACATGGAGGACAAGCAGCATGAACACAGTGTGTACCATGACTGTGCAAACTTGTCACGCGACATTGAGATCAATGATCCTGTGTTTGTGCTCAATTATGGACATGGTCCCAAATGGCTCGTGGCACGGTCACAGACAAAGAGGGGAGTCGGGTGTTTCAGGTCAAACTGACCAATGGACAAACGCACAGAAAACACTTGGACCAAATTAAATCGCGGTTCACCAACAGCTACGTACAACCTGAAGAGGACACCACCAACTTTGACCTTCCAACACACACACAAGTGGCAACTGACATCACAGTTGACCACGAAACAGAACTCATCTTCCCCAGCAGCCCGGCAAGGCCAGCTGCCCAACAGCCCAATGAAGAACTGATCAACTCAACCACACGAACATTTGTACTGAGACGATCGACAGGGGAGCACAAAGCCCCAGATCGTCTCACCTTATAAATAAGTGTATTGTTGACTTTACGGGGGAGTGATGTTATTTAATCCCTTGTAACCTGCATCACACCTGTCCACCAGAGGGCCTACCTGGGAGTCCCAAGGGATCCCAGCATCTCTTGGGAGTACAGTATATAAGCAGGCCACCCACAAGGTACCTACACTCTGGAACTACAATAAAGGAGCTAAGGTCACACTTGCTCATTACACACAGTACTCGGTCTGACTATTTATTATGAGTATAACAGTGTAAAACTCTTGCGGAAGTTGAGGAATGGAAGAAGGCGAGTCAGACTAGCCTCGGACTGACTTCGCCATGGAAGCAGCAGAACAAATCATCTGCCGCTACCAACGCTCTCCCCTCCCAAACCCGAGGAAGCAGGTCTGACCAACAATCCCCCTTTACTGCAGCTGACAACAGACGTCTGCCAACCTGTACCACGTCAGATTACCTGCGTCACTCACTCCATTCCTTCACTTCACCAGAAAGCCTGCGATCACAGGAGGCTTAGTTCACCAAGCAATTGGAAATCAGATGCTGTTCTCAGAACCCCGTTGTCCAGCTGACATTGGAACTCTCCTTCACAGCAAGCACGGAGCCTGGTAAAGGGAGGGCATTTGCCCTCACTTGCTGTCTTGCCCCTTGTTCCCCATCGCCTTCCACTTTGTCCTCCTTCCTCTGCACCTCCCCTCCCCCTTTACCTTCTGCTCCTCCCCCACATGGTTTAACTATTCCCTTCCTAATCCTCTGATTCGTCTTGACCCAATACTGCATTGGTCTTGACCCCTCGTGTGTAACACCATGGGAGGTTGACCAATATATATTAAGATATCTGCATTGTGCATATAATGAAACACACAAAACCATGACCATGGTAACATAATCTTACCTGTCAATTTTAAAGCGATTAACTTTGCACACTAAATCGTTTCTGTTTATTCGGTGTTGTTGGGTTCTGGCTCATTGTTGATGGTGCAGCCAGCTGAACCTCATTCATGCGAATTCAGAAACAGAACCTTGTGGTTGCCTTGGTTCTGCTTTGGAGAGTAAACGTTATGTTGGGTGATGTGCTGAAATCTCGTGCCTGCCATCTGCTGTTGAACAGATTGTTGTTCGATCAGTCTTGAAAAAAATCATCGAGGAGCAGCACTGCTGGGCCCTGTGGGTCAGATCTGATGGACAGTAAAATAACATTATTTCACATCTGTTCCAATAAACCAGATTGTTCTGCAAATATTCATATACAACCAGATAGGTAGATGATGTTATGAATGAAACATGGATATTAAAACTGATGATTTAATATTTTGTTGGAGTTGTCTTCTGTTTTGAAGCCCTGTGCCAATCTTCAATTGCAGGGTCACTTGGTGTGGCGATTTTGCAGCTGCCATAATTTAACACTGTATTAATGAGATAGCACTTTGTAGGGTACTAATCTAACTTTCCCAGATATATAACCCCCAATAGGTATTTGAACCTGAGTTGTGCAGAGTAGTAAGAGGTAAATGTAATTAAGTTTAGCTATGAAACAACTAAAGAAAAAATAATTTTTACAGTCAGCTGTAATTGGTTTTATTATTCTTAATCTTATTCAGCATACAAAAGGATCAGATTAACAACTGCTGTCGCAGGAGTACTAATACATTGTGGATTTGTTTTGTGCCCTTCGGTGCCAAAATGATTCTGCAGTTTTTGATATGAAACTGCTCTATTTTGAATTACATGCCAATTAAATTAGCTCTGTTATTTGCTGGGTTCAGGATTTCCCAAAACTGTATCTGTTGTTTGGAGGGAGCTGATGTATGGATTGTCAGCCAGTGCAAAGGTATGAAATCCAGAGTGTGGCTGTACACTCAAGCACAATCCAAGTCATAAACTTACAGTCTGTTACCAAATACAGGTTGAACCTCCCTTATCCGGGACTCCCTTATCCGGCACCACCCCTCGTCCGAAACCATTCCCGGACGCCGGGTGGCGCATGCGCAGGACGCGACTGTTAAAATTCTACTCGCCAATATAATCTTTCTCCTCGATAGGCTGCCTCCTCCTCGTTGCCCTGCTGGAACTCCTGCAGCCACAATCGTCGAGCCGGCCGCTCCTCCCCACAGCACTCCCTCAGGGGGTCGGGCTAACTCTTCTGGGCCCGCCGGCTCTTCTCAGCACCCTGCACACTGACTGGCTGTCGTTCCACCCAATCAGCGTACACACACACACACACTCTGACCACAGCACCACCCCAGCCCAACCCAGCAACAGCGCATAAAGGCGTAGTCCACTCAAACACGTGACCTTTCCTCATCTGGCAAAATCCCTCATTCGGAACAGGCCAGGTCCCGAGGGTGTCGGATAAAGGAGGTTCAACCTGTACAAGTTTAAAAACATATCTCAGCAGTTTCATTTTAACTATTTTGTTAAGTAAAAATTACATTTTACTTCAATAAATGAATTGCCCCATTATTCTTTTAGAAACAAATAGAACAGATGTGAAGCCCCAGTTCTTCTGTGTCTCATGCAGTGGATGCAAATGTTATTTCAATCTATACTGGAATTTCTTCTCTTCCCCCTCCCACCACCCCCCCACCCCCCCCCCAATATTTATGGTGCAGTAGGAAACAAACAGCTCTATTTATGAATGGATGCAGTATGCTCAGAGATGAGAGAAACTGAAGCAGTAGGAAACTAGTGGCCATCCTTATGAAAGGGTTGAGTACAGACCAGAAGTGGGGGATACGGAGAGCCAGAAAAGGCTCCCCACCCGCTGCAAGAAGAGGTGGAGAGATTAGGAAATGCCCAAGAGAATTTTTCAATTCACATACTTCTGCAACGATTTGCCAAATCTAAAATGTAACTCGGGAGTTTCATTTTAACATGTTTGTAAAATAAAAATGGCCGGTGCATAAGATCAAGTGATTCTTCTGGCAACAAAATCAGCTGATGATGTTACAAATTAGCGAGGTCCTGCTGGGGTGGGAAGTCTCGGAAGTACAATGGGCCAGAAATTGTGCTCGGAGGCTTCCTGCAGGTGCCTCCGACCAAAATTATTTTTTACAAAAGTACCTGGTGACCCCAGAGGAACGAACACTTTGGCTCCGAGGCGCAGTCCAGTGCAGAGGCTCACACATCCCAGGAGCGTAAGCGCATCTTGGGATCATGTGGGCCTGGACCACCAATCACAATGTAGTATTCTCATTCATAGTAATGGCAGCTCCAAGAAGATCAATTGGAATACCTCTTAAAAACAAAAAAAAACGCATATATTTAAAAAAAAAGTGTTCTTTTTATAAGTAATATAAATGAAATTAAATTCAATGTTTTATAAAAAAAGATATTTTTTTGAAATTAAAAAAAAAATGTTTTAGTAGTGTTAAACATAAACTTACCTTCATGGGCAGGGTTTTTAATATAAAAATAAGTAATAACATTTATTTTTTTCTATCTTTTAAAACTCTTTTTTACCAGGCATAAGAACTTGAAGGACATTTGCTGGGCAAGTGTTGGACAAATAGCCCAACTCTCCGTCCGCGAAGGCCCTTCTCCCGGGGAGGCGCGCGATCTATCAAAATAAAAATTGACAGATCGCAAGTGCCGGGTTTAGGTGCATGCGTTCATCTGCGCACATCTTACGCACCCAGAGAGGCCTCAATTCACAGCCCAATGTGTTAGACATTGGCCTTCTACCTCTCGGGGCCTGGTTTATAATACATTTGATCAAGACAGTGGTTAGGCCACAGTTCTGGAGCTGTTTTGGGAGTGCCATTACAAAAAAAGTTAATTTCAGGTGACAGTGGGTGTAGATCGTAGATTGATCAGGATACTACTACTTTGTATGGCTGATGTAGATATAGAGCAACAACTATAATTTTATGTCGCAGAGCAAATGTATTGCTGTGAAGTGGGTATTAAGTACGTTCCACAGTCACACACTGGAGAGTTTTTAAATTCTGCATTTGTGCATCAAGTATCTGCTGTGGATTGTTCGGATGTGGTTTCGGATTGCCCACAAGCTTCGCGGAAGATCAAAGCCAGGGAGCTTTCGTGTCGGGTCTTTGATTAGGTGTTTATTTGTGACATCGTGTGGACTCCATTTGGCTTTCCAAGCATCCAGGGTTAATGTCGCATTGTTGAAGGTTAAGCTTGTGGATCCAAAAGGGCTTGCGCGATTTCAAGCAGTGGTGAGGGATGTTGTTGAGATTCTGCTCGATGGGATTCATCAGGATGATACCAGGGAACAGGAATTATAGTTATGAGACGACACTTCAGGCACTTGAACTATTTTCACTTGAGTCGAGGAAGGCGAGGTGAATCAAGAGGTTTTTAAAATTATGAAGGGTTTTATAAGGTTAATAGGGAAAGACTATGTCCTCTGATTGGGGAGGGGAGTCGGTGACTGGGGGGTCATACACTTCAAATCATTAAGAAAGTAAGGAGAGGGGTTCGGAGAAATTCCTTTGCATGAGGAGTTGTCAGAGCATGGAATGTTTTGCCACGGAGTAGTTGAAACAGAGAGCGTTGTATCATTTTTTTTAAATAGTAGATAAGTACATGAAGCAAAGGAAGATGCAGAAGTATGGGGAGAGAACAGAGTATTGGGAGTAGATTTTGATTGCTCTAGCAAGGAGCATGATGGGTCAAATGACAGTAATTGGCAATCTCCCCCAGAGGGAACAGGATGGTTGGTGTGGGAAATGGAGAAAATGTTACACTGGTGCAGTAGGAGGCAGTCTTCTGAGGCAGAGTAGAGGGAGCTATACTCTGCATCAGAGTTTGCTATACCCGACTGGGAATGCTTGATGCTGATTGGAAGATATTCATTCCTCAGCACTAACATTTCTTATCTTAATGAGCATTCTGCACGGTGCAGGAAGTATATATGTTTTGCCTAGGATTATAATTTTCCACAGACTGACTGCTGGATGTATATATGCAAACAACATTGACATTGAACCGAGATTGAAACTTAGCAGAAACGAATAGAGGCATATTTCCGTTAAAGAAAGGGCCCAATTTTTGGAACAAATGGGCTCTTTCATAAGCTAAGACAGGAGAATAGCCAATGACTTAAATGAAAATAAATTTAGAAGACCCATACCTGCCAGAGAAATCCTCCATTCCTGTATAAGCATCACAAGAATGGTAACTGCTGCCAAAAAAAAAGTCTGGAAGTAATTTACTTTGTCTTATTACTAATAAGATGTGCACACAGATGATCTATGTGCGTTAATCAAATTACTAAAGGAGAAATGTGCCGAAACAATTTAATTATAACCAAAGATACGACATTTTCTATGCCAATGTTATATTAATTCAAATCCTCTCTGAATCCCATCCTATCTCCAACCTCCCTTTCCTCACTAAGGCCCTTAAATAAGTTGCCGCCAGTCAACTCTATGCTCGCATCTCCCATTCAAATCTTGCAAGTCTGGTTTCTACCCTGTCCATCAGGACTGCCTTGAAACAGGTACCAATGACATTCTTTGTGATTATGGTGCTCTATCCCTTCTTCACTTCTCCAGGGTCTTTGACTCCATCCTCCTCCATTGTCTGTCCTCCAGGGTCCATCTCTATGACACTAAATCCATACCTTTGTCATATCGGAGCTGGACTACTCCAGTAATCATCTTGTTGGATTCTCATTCAACTCTATATAAACTAACCCTTCAAAAACTCTCTTGTCTACAAGGCAACCTGCAATAAACCTTATTCCTATATGACCACTGATCTTGTCAACCACAATTGGCTTCTTTCACCCAATGCATTGAATTCAAAACGCTTGTCCTCATTTACACACCCTTGCGACTCTCTACCTCGGCATCCTTCTCCAGTCCTAAATATGTGCCCTCCTCTCTTTCAATTTTGCCTCCTTTGCATCAGCCCCTCTCTGTCCACTTCACCTTCAGCAGCAGACTCTTGATTCCACACTCTGGAAACCGATACCCAAATCCTTCTATTCAGCTACCTCTGTTACCTCCTTTAAAACCCTCCTGAAAATTTACCTCAATGACCATGTATTTGGTCACATTCAACTCTTCTTCCATTACTGGTCTCTGATTTCACTTCTGTGAAGCTCTCTGGGTTGCTTTAAAGGCATAATATAAATGGAATTTGTTATCCATTCCAATAAAATAAAGTGCCAATTCTTATACAAAGTTGATTTAAAGACTTCAACTCATTAAAATGATAAAATCACCATTTCAATAGCCAAAAGCTGGTGTTTTCAAAGAGTTTGTTTTGTGGAAACTTTCTTAAAACATGAAGGTATTTCAGAGTGTATTTTTTAAAACTATAGCTGCTGTATATAAAGTGGAGTATACAAAAATATTTTTTTCACTGTGGAGTTTTAAAACAGGGAGCTTGTCTCGTATATGTACAATGGTACTGCAGCTCACTCTGGGGAATATATTCACTCGTTACTGAGGCACTTTCACTCTCCTAACTGTTCTGAACTCAATCGTTATTCCTCTGGCCTGCATTTGCTGTTCCTGGTCTCCAGATACACAGCACGTGGAACAATCAGCACACATTCAAAGTTAAGCTGCTTGCTCTTTGGAGAAAGGCAGTCATGTTGATTGTTCCTGAGCTGGAGATTTACTAGCATGTTTCAATCTGCAAATCCTTTTTGCAAACAGCAATTAACCTCTTAATGACACCAGGATCTGCTAGTTATATCATTTGGACTTTACTTCCCTTAAAGGGGTAAACCTGATTAAACACAGCTGCACCTCAGCAGCAGAGTCATACATTGTGCATAGAGGTGGGCACCGGAGGGACTGGAGTGCATCATCACCCCCGAGAACCAAATTTTAATATGATTTGTTTAACGTCCAAAGTTTAATTTGTGAATTTGTCTGTTTTAGTGCCCCCTTTTAAGGAAGGCACTTGATTTATAGTTTTTCTCAAAAAAAATATTGTGCATAGAGGTGGGCACTAGAGGGACTGGAGTGCATCATCACCCCCGGCAATTAAATTTAATTTGATCTAAGTTTCTTTGGAAATTTGTGGGTTCGAGTGCCCTTGCCAAAAGGGGACATTTGATTTAAAGTTAGAATTAAAATAGTTGTAGAACTGTTGCATTGTGAGTGGCTTAGCCAGTCACGTGATGTTCACATGACTCAAAAAAAATACATTGTGCATTGCAAAGTAGCACTCTGCTTTTCTTAAAAAAAATACACAGCATGTCATTCTATTCACTGTGCAGAAATACCAATGGAGATTCACTATTTCCCTCATAATTTATAATGTCTTTGAGCCGCTTAGCAGAACAATTGCGTGATTCCCCAGTTGGATTAATAAAGTTGGAGAGATTTATTAGGTTTACCTGTTTGAGAAGTATTGAAGCACTAATAATGCAGGTACCTTGTGATTGGCTGATATTTCTCATTATTGCTTTTTCTTCTTGTTTCAAAATGATGAGTTCTTGCGTTTTTGCTTGGTCTCTGTGATTAGTAGAAACCAAACTAGGTCTTGTGCATTTTTCATTAAAAGTAGAATTGTGAACCTCTGATGTGTTCTAACTAATAGTGGAAGGGCCACAGTGTACATCTCATTACAAAATATGTAGATTTTTTTTAAATTATAGTCTAATATTTCTAGAAAATGTGCTTAACTGACTTTTAATCTGCTTTCTTTGCAGAATAACTACCTGGTATTTATGGCAGAGCTGTTCTGGTGGTTTGAGGTGGTGAAGCCCCATTTTGTACAGCCCAGAGTGGAAGGTGAGTACTTGAATTCTAATGTGCATTATGTAGTGTTGTACCAGTGATGGTGATTAAGTGTTTATAGTGTTGAAGGTCTTTGGAGATCTCATGTAGTGCAGAACAGATCCACTGGCAGGGTATTCTTCTTCCTGACCAGAAGGTTACAAGTTGAATCCTAGCCTCACCTCCACATTCAAACTCGGCTTTGCCACTTTTTGCCCTGTCATCGAGTAGTATTGACGGTTGTGGAAAATTCCGCTGCCAAGACTGTTCCACCTTCCCAGGGCGGTGGGAGATAACAGTTGAGGAAAGTGGGCTAAGAGTTTTACCCCAAAAAAACGATGTGGAATGAGGAGTGCCAAAATAAACCTTTCTGGTGTGTCAAGTTTGTTGGCAGAACAACTATAAAGGAGAAGCTTAAGGTTATACTGGGTCACAATACAGAGGGTTAAACCATATTTTTGCTGGTGCTGTGATGGTTATTGCACATTGCAATCTTGAAATAAATATTTAAAAGTAGGTTTTTTAAAAAACTGTTTTCAAAATTGTGCTCAGTTACACTTGGTGATTTGATAGTGTGTGGATAGATCTTTATTAGTAATATCCAGCATAACTCATCTGCTTCCCATCAGTTCATTCCCTTCATATGTACCATCTACAAAGGCCGAGAATTTCCTCTCGGTATTATGTGACCGTTTTGTGCTTCTGCAAATATATTAAATGTCTGTCTAATGTTATCCACAGCTGAACCATTCCACCCAATAAGGAACATACCTGCTGCTTTCCCAATTTCAAATGCCACCAGAAAAAGTTTCATGGATGCTTCTCCCAACTCTGAGTTTGGCTGCAGGTAGAATTTTGCTGAATTATTTCAGAATGCATATTTCAAGCAAAGTAAATGACATGAAAGATGTGGTGTGTGCAGTTCTTCATCACCAGCAGCCTGAATTGGTTTGGCAAAACTGTCAAGTCAGATGATGTATACACAGAGCAACATCAAAGTGTGTATATTGGTATGTGAGGGAATTAAATTTCCCAGAGGTGCAGTACACTCTCATTTGATAAAAACAACAGGCTGCACATTGAACAAGATGATTTTAAAATTTGACTCCATGTGTGGTTTCATTGAAGTAGCTTGGTTTTAAGAACTTAACATTTTTTAGGAACAGGTAATGGCCATTCGGCTGAACATGCCTTGCCTCTCCTCACATATCCCCTAATTCCTGTACTGTCCACTTCTTCGCTGCCTTTCATTGGTAATTTATTCTAGAATGGGAGTTGATTAATGGGGGAGCTCCCCTAGGGAGCTGCCACCCCTGGCGGCCATTTTACCATTTCTCATACCTCGGGAGCCTCTTCTCAACAAGAGCAGACACTGACGATGAGATTCAACACCGCCTCCAGTGTGCCAGTGCAGCCTTCGGCCACCTGAGGAAAAGTGTTTGAAGACCAGACCTTCAGAACTGCTACCAAGCTCATGGTCTACAGGGTTGTAGTAATACCCGCCGTCCTGTATGGCTCAGAGACATGGACCATGTACAGCAGACATCTCAAGTCACTGGAGAGGTACGACCAATGATGTCTCTGCAAGATCCTACAAATCCCCTGGGAGGACAGACGCACCAACATCAGCGACCTCAGCCAGGCCAACGTCCCCAGCATTGAAGCACTGACCATACTTGATCAGCTCCATTGGGCAGGCCACATTGTTCGCATGCCTGACACAAGACTCCCAAAAATAAAAGTTTCACCGTTTCTTTTCTTGCTCATTATTTCTAAGTTGTGTCCCCTGATCATGTAAGCACTTAAAGTCAAGCAGTACTTGTCTAGCCAACCTACCTGCTACAGTTCACCAATTTACTTAACAGGCAATCTGGCAGTGCCAGTTTGTGATGTTTGATTTGAGAATGAGATTGAGATGTCAGTACAAATTGTAATTGTGATTGCATTGTAGAGTGCATACAAAAACTGATGGACAGGAAAAGGTCTCCCAGTCCATGCAGCCTGTCCCACACAATTGTGATGTCTTGTGCATCACAGTACATAAATTCCAACCCCAACCCCCCAGCTCAGAAGCCATGTAATCTCCTGGGAGACATGCAAAACCAGATTAAGAATCTAGGAAAATTGACGGGGTGGGGAGAAACCTTAAATTCCTCTCCAACCTCTTTAAGCATTCAAAACTAGTCCAGTGGACCACTCTGGCCCTAATTAAGTACCTTCCCCTTGCATGAGGTGATCCCTGCCTCAAACTATATACATCTTGGTCCACGGCGACAGGCCTTTCCACAGTCGAGCCTGCGTGGTATCTTACTACAAGCAAGATTTTTCTGTGGTATCTCTATTTTGTCTCCCTAACCAGCATGGAGTTTGTTCTTTCTTCCACCTTTCTCTGCCAATTGAGCTACAATCTAAATCTGTCTTTCTTTCTTTGTTACCCTGAAATTTATCCAACCCACCATGATCCTCCATGGGATGTTTTTGTTGGAAGGTCTTTCTATAAATAACAAAATGGAAACTGTGAATTTTGACTGTTCAAGATATTATTTGCATATTGGATCAACAATCTGGTGACGGGACGAAGATTCAAATGCCTTCCTTGTGGGCTGGGCGGAGAGGCTGTTAACACCAGCTTTGCACACCTCCTAACTATTGGCTGCAGGGGGAGGGGCGGGAATATACAAACATAGTGGGCCGTTATTTGTGGCCCCTATGGGCACGTTGAGGTGCACACGTGGCCGCAGGAGTTGCACATGTTTTGGGTTTAGGCATATGCTGCGCATGCGCTAAAACCTGGAACTTGCCATCTGTCAAGAATTCTCTTGACCGATCCAACAACCCATCCCTGGGAAAAGGCCCTCTGTAGGCGGAGAGTTGGGCTATTTGCCCAACTGTTGCCCAGTGAATGAATGCCTGTGAAATTCTTGCACCTGGTAAAAGCAGGCAACAGGCCTTTCCACGTAAGGCCTGCTTTTACCATTGGAAGAATTTAAAAATATATAAAAATAATATCTTTTTATTCATTTAAACATTAAACCACATGTACAGTCAAATTATTTTTAGCCCCTTTAAAACATTAAAATTTATTTTTCAAAAATTTTAATTTTTGTTTTAAATGTTTAAATTAAATTGTATTTTAATTAATTTTAAATATGTAATGTTTTTTTATGTTTAATATAATCCCTATTCATGCTTAAGGGGATTAATAAGCATGAATGGGGATGCCCTTCCTTGGTTGGGTCGGCCCACGTGATCCCAGGGGTGCTTGTGAACCGCATGTCTGTGCATAGAGGCCCAGGGGTGCAAGTTGCCATGGATCTTGAGGCAGAAGGTAAGTTAGTAGATTTTTCTGGTCAGAGGCTTCGGCCCGTGGGAAGCCTCCGACCGTTCAGGCCCAATGTGTTCTTCCAATAAAGCTGGTGACACTCTAGGACCCACCTGACCATCTCTCAAAACCTATTATACTATTAAACATTCTCTTGAAGGGTTGTTGGATCTTCTAAGTTTAATAAGCTTAGCAAACATGCACAAATGGTTGCTGATAAGTGCGCCTTTTGTGGTAACCACAACTACATCAATGCAGGTGAAAACCATTGTAGCTTATGGAAGCAAGCCAGAATCTAATCTGTCTAGGGTCACATGCAGATCGGAATGCATTGATCGGAATGTACCACAATCTGGTCCCTCTATGTAGTTTTTTTTAAAGCTTATTGTACTTTTAAGGCCACACTAATGCAAGAAAATGGTGCTTAAAATATTTGTGTGCAGTAGTGTTGGCAAGTAGTTACAGTTGGATTACATGCAGCACTAACTGATTCCTGCTCTTCTTTATGATCAGTAACAGCACTGGGTCAATAGCAGATTTGGTAAGTGTGCCAGGGAGCCTTTTAATATTTGCAGTCCATCAGATCTTTTAGTGGGATACAATCCTTACAAGCTGCAGAGAAAGAGTTCCTGTTGTTTGTGACATAATCATGTATGCGAGTATAATGAATGCATTTATGATTTCGCTACGAGAAGCGAACTGGAAATGTTTCTCCTTTGTGCAGTTCGTGGTTAATTGGTCTCATTCAATATATTTATTTTCAGCAAAGTGAGTCCAACGTTTTCACCATCACAGCCACTTCTGCCCCTGCGACACACTCAGCATCGTCCCCATTCATCCGATTCAGGTACGAAAATACGTTGCATATTTCTGTGTTGAATTTATTTCCATTCTTGGGTAGCAAATCCTTACTGCCATCTGGAACTGTTTCCACCAAACTCCACGTCCTACACTTCAACAACTGTCGTGTGGTTAGATCACCGAGGGTAGAAAGCAGGTTGATGAGAGCAAAGTTTGGCTTTTAAATAAAACTTGGTGTTGCAAAGCTGTCAGCAATAGTCTTCAGTCTTTTGCGTTTACATTTTCCAATGTTCTTCCATTTTAAATGATGCAGTGATAAAATACTGAAACACCTGAGGCACAAGTAAAATTATACTATAGCCTAGAGAGCAAGCTAGAAAAAAGTGCTTGGAAAATATTGTGGTACTTTTGCTGGTTATTTAGTATTAATTGTGAATCAAATAACTTCCTGAAGTGAAGCTAATTTCACTTAATCTGTATTGTAAAGTGAGGTTATTACCTCTGCCTATCTGTTATTAAAAGTTTTGTTTATGTTGTGCCCTTTCTGTTGAGTCATGCTTTATACGTTAACACTGATCTTCAGTAATTCTCCCTCTGTAAACGGTTGCCTCTGCCATTAGATGATGACTATCTTCCCACCACTTGAGGCACTGCTGCACCTCCCTCAGTCGTCTCCCACATGCTCTGCTACCGACAGTACAGAACTCTGGCCACACCTCATTAGGATACCCAAATCAACCAACCAACCTTTTCTGGTTCTCCCGGTTCTCCCAGTTCTCCCTGCTCTGTAGCCCCAAGATGGACTTTCACCCTCCCTATTCATATTTCTTCCAATGTCTGCTATGGTACTTTTTAATAGTTTTATTTATCCCCTTCTCTCTGCAGGCCATGAGGAATTAAAAATGTCGGTCTAATTCCTCCCTAATCCCTTTCTGGCATTTGGCCTTCTATCGCTCCCAAGTATTTTTCACATTTGCCCAATAGCTGCTGTTTTGCTTGTTGATACTTTTTTTTTTGTACCGACCTGTTTAATATCAGTAGAACTGAAAAAAAAAATGTTTTGTAACGGTCCATTCATTGAGAAATCAATAAAATGTCAGGCCCACCTCTCGTTCACCCAACAGGATTGGAGTTTCATGTAACCAAATTAAATATAAAATATGCATCCCCAAATAAAATTGCTGGAAGTTATTAAATAAAACCGCCATGAATATTAAATAAAATTGCTCTCTTCCCCACTACTCCTGAACCCCGAGCAATCCATTATAGGTAATGAAATAAAATAAGTCCCACTGCTTACATTCACCCAACTGGCCCTTGATGTAATTGCATTAAATATATTCCAACTAATTCGTGCTCCATCTTCCAGACTTACATTTTTATTACATTTCCCCTCTTTTTTACTTACTTTTATTTATTTTCTAACCCCCATCCCTTTTTAACCATCCTTATTTATTTATACTGGCGTCTTCATACTCTTATTTATTTCCCCCAACTTATTTGCCATTTTTCTCATGTCCACCCTATTTTGTTCCTCTGCATATCTCCCGCCACATATCTCTTTCCAAACACCCACTTAGTCATTTCCTTCTCCATCCTCGCCCCTGCCCCAGCATATCGAACATTCCAGTCAATACAGTTGTCGTCAGTGATACTTCAATCTATACCACTCCAGTTATTACAAATTAACATAACTTTCAACATACCATGAGCAACACCATCCACTAGTAATAAATTTACAATGACACATTGAGCACCTGTAGGTGTCACACTTTGTTACAGATGCAAAACAATCATAAGATGCTGGGTGCTTTGGCCTGCACCAATTTCCAGACTGAAACTGAAGAGCACATGCCAATGAGCAAATTTTCTGGATTAAACTGAATGATTGAATCGCTGTTTACATCACAACAATTAAACTTTTTGGCTTTAAAAGAACACAGAGCCACTTTGGTAGAATAATGCATAGTGCATTACATTTTTTTTTATTTGTTCCTGGGATGTGGGCATCGCTGGCAAGGCCAGCATTTATTGTCCATCCCTATTCTTCTTTGAGAACAGAAGAACATAAGAATTAGGAACAGGAGTAGACCATCTAGCCCCTCGAGCCTGCTCCGCCATTCAACAAGATCATGGCTGATCTGGCCGTGGACTCAGCTTCACTTACCCGCCCGCTCCCCGTAACCCTTAATTCCCTTATTGGTTAAAAATCTATCTATCTGTGACTTGAATACATTCAATGAGCTAGCCTTAACTGCTTCCTTGGGCAGAGAATTCCACAGATTCACAACCCTCTGGGAGAAGAAATTCCTTCTCAACTCGGTTTTAAATTGGCTCCCCTGTATTTTGAGGCTGTGCCCCCTAGTTCTAGTCTCCCCGACCAGTGGAAACAACCTCTCTGCCTTTATCTTGTCTATCCCTTTCATTATTTTAAATGTTTCTATAAGATCACCCCTCATCCTTCTGAACTCCAATGAGTAAAGACCCAGTCTACTCAATCTATCATCATAAGGTAACCCCCTCATCTCCGGAATCAGCCTCGTGAATCGTCTCTGTACCCCCTCCAAAGCCAGTATATCCTTCCTTAAGTAAGGTGACCAAAACTGCACGCAGTACTCCAGGTGTGGCCTCAGCAATACACTATACAGTTGCAGAAGGACCTCCCTCCTTTTGTACTCCATCCCTCTCGCAATGAAGGCCAACATTCCATTCGCCTTCCTGATTACCTGCTGCACCTGCAAACTAACTTTTTGGGATTCATGCACAAGGACCCCCAGGTCCCTCTGCACCGCAGCATGTTGTAATTTCTCCCCATTCAAATAATATTCCCTTTTACTGTTTTTTTTTCCCCCCCCAAGGTGGATGCCCTCACACTTTCCGACATTGTATTCCATCTGACAAACCTTAGCCCATTCGCTAAACCTATCTAAATCTCTTTGCAGCCTCTCTGTGTCCTCTACACAACCCGCTTTCCCACTAATCTTTGTGTCATCTGCAAATTTTGTTACACTACACTCTGTCCCCTCTTCCAGGTCATCTATGTATATTGTAAACAGTTGTGGTCTCAGCACCGATCCCTGTGGCACACCACTAACCACCGATTTCCAACCCGAAAAGGACCCATTTATCCCGACTCTCTGCTTCCTGTTCGCCAGCCAATTCTCTATCCATGCTAATACATTTCCTCTTAAGGTGGTGGTGAGCTGCTTTCTTGAGCCGCTGCAGTCCTTGTGGTGAAGGTACTCCCACAGTGCTGTTGGGGAGGGAGTTCCAGGATTTTGACCCAGCGACGATGAAGGAACAATAATATATTTCCAAGTCAGGATGGTGTGTGACTTGGAGAGGAATTTGGAGGTGGTGATGTTCCCATGCACCTGCTGCCCTTGTCCCTCTAGATTTTAGAGGTTGTGGGTTTGGGAGGTGCTGTCGAAGATGCCGTGGCAAGTTGCTGCAGTGCATCTTGTAGGTGGTACACACTGCAGCCATGGTGCATAGGTGCATGGAGTGAATGTTTGGCTGCTGGATGGTGTTGAGCTTCTTGAGTGTTGTTGTAGCTGCGTTCATCCAGGCAAATGGAAAGTATTCCATCACACTGCTGACTTTTGCCTTGCAGATGGTGGAAATGCTTTGGGGAGTCTGCAGGTGAGACACTCGTCGCAGAATCCCCAGCCTCTGACCTGCTCTTGTAGCCACGTTATTTATGTGGATAGTCCAGTTAAGTTTCTAGTTAATGGTGACACTCCCCCACCCTCCTCAGGATGTAGCTGGTGGAGGATTTGGCGATGGTTATTGTTATATATGTAAACTTGTATAGCCACCAGAGGGCTCATCCCTTGGAGTCCCAAGGGATCCCACAATCCCTTGGGAGCACAAGTACTTAAGGAGGCCTCTCAGGTTGGAGAGACACTCTGGAGACCTACAATAAAAGACTAAGATCACAATTTACTTTGCGCTCATAGTATCCAGTCAGACTCTTTATTCAACAGTTATGACGTTGAATGTCATGGGGCGGTGGTTAGATTCTTACTTGTTGGAGATAGTCATTTCCTGGCACTTGTGTGGCACGAATGTTACTTGCCACTTATCAGCCCAACCCTGAATGTTGTCCAGGTCTTGCTGTATGCGTGCATGGACTGCTTCATTATCCGAACAGTTGCGAATGGCAATGAACAATGTGCACCCATCAGCGAATGTCCTCACGTCTGACCTTGTGATGAAGGGAAAATCATTGAAGTAGCTGAAGATGGTCGGGCCTCAGACACTGCCCTGAGGAACTTTTGCAGCAATGTCCTGGGGCTGAGATGATTGACCTGTAACAACCACAGCCTTTGTGCTCGGTATGATTCCAGCCAGTGGAAAATGTTCCCCCCTGATTCCCATTTGAATAGCACAACAATCCTGCCCTAATCAAATCCTATCCTTAACAAACAAGTGTATCATTCCAACTTGCTGTGAGCAGTGCCAAGAGAAGTATACCAGTTTATATTTTAAAACAGTATTCCTGCACAAAATTTGTATCTATAATTACTATTTAACCTTTGTAAAAAGCTATTCTAAGACACAATAATAATCTAACAAGTGGGGAAAGCCATTTTGGAAAGGTTGCATCATTGCTTTATTTTCCGTCAAATAAAAGATTGTCACTTGGTCTCAGCTACAGGAGAAAACGGCACTGTGAACATCGTAAAAATAACTTAAACACGTGTCCTCTTTAAACATAACCAGCCATCATTGAAGCTTTGTGTTTATCACGACTATGTTTGTTGCACACCTCCCTGAAGTCCCGCAAATTCAGAGGGACTTAATCAGTGTCTCCTAAGTCCATGTATTGAATTTACAAGGCCCTCTTGTTTTGTATGACGGGAAAAGCTTATAATGGGATGTCTAATTTGGTTATCCATTTGCTGGCCTCCTGAGATGCCGAGTGGAGAAATGAGGGCCCCAAGTTTCACCATGATTTGCTCCTGATTTTTAGGAGCAACTGGTGTAGAACGGAGTATCTTAGAAATCGGAATTCTCGCCATTTAGTTTGCTCCAGTTCGAGTCAGTTAGAACAGTTTCACTTTGGAACAGAATTTTGTTTTCAAAAGGGGGCGTGTCCGGCCACTTACGCCTGTTTTCAAAGTTTCGTCAGTGAAAACTTACTCCAAACTAACTTAGAATGGAGTAAGTGAAGATTTTTGTACGCTCGAAAAAACCTTGTCTACACTTTAGAAAATCAGGCGTAGGTTACAAATTAGGCGTAGGGAACGAGGTGGGGGGGTGGAGGGGGGGGAAGGGAAGTCATTAAATTCTACAATCAATCCTTAGTTATACTTATATACAAATATTATACAAATAAATCCAACCTGAACAAAAATTTATAAGCAAAGAAAAGATTAAATAAACCATGTTCCTATCTGTGTGAAATAGCAGCAGCCTTCGAGCTGCTGTGCTTCAGGCAGGCCTTTCATGTTGGAGACAGGCAGGGGTGTGGCGTCAGTGTCTCGACGGCAGCGGCAGCAAGCTTCGAGCTGAGCTGCAGTGCTTGAGGCAAGCCTTCATTCTCTTCGTGGCTGGCCGCGAAGAAGCAACACCCGGACGGACTTGAGGCCATTCGGCCATGAGATATCAGCGGCGTCAGTGGCTGGCCGGCAGCCGAAGAATCAGTAGCGGACCGACGTGAGGCCATTCGGCCATAGGATATCAGCGGCGTCAGTGGCTGGCCGGAAGCCGAAGAATCAACACCTGACACACTCAGCTCTTTATGGTGCTTGAGGCCATTCGGCCACGCTTTAGGGGCGGCGTCAGTGGCTCGACAGTAGCCGAAGATACAGCAGCAGCCTTCGAGCTGTGAGGGGGACTGAGGCCATTTGGACAGGGAGAGGCAGCCACATCGACAGTTTTATATTTAAATTTGCAGAATGGGTGCTGCATTGTCAACACCACATATTATGCAATGGTTTGCCATCTTTGTTCTTGGTGGACGTTGATCCATTGCAAAGTTGAATTGGCACTCTTATTTCTCCAAACACACAGTCCTTAATTTGCATGCACCAATGCAGCACCGGTTCTGCAAGTTTAGCAGTGAAAAGCTGAACTCACTGATTTCAGCAGGTGATTTATTCAGCAGTGCTGCTAAAAGCACTCCCACACACACAGAAATATCAAAAAAAATTAAATTACAAGCCTTTGTAGGGGTCCAAGAAACAAATCTTCACTTTTTCTGCAGTTCTTTTAAAAATGGTCGAGTGCCAATGTTTGTTTGAGACTGCGTATGCGCGCACGCTCCAACGCGCACGCGCAGGGTTGCCAGCATCATAAAGGCTAATTTAAATTGTACCCGCCCCCTGCTACTTAAAAAATATGCGCGAGCAGACATCGAGCTCCAAGGAGCTTGAGAATATCGGAGTTTTTTTTAAGCGCAGTTTTCGGCGCGAAAAACAGGCACCCAGCGCGGAGGTGCGCTGTTTTCGCCGCGGGCCGAAACTTGGGGCCGAGTGCCTCCCGCAACAAATCTTAGTGGGCAGGTTGATGTGATGTGTTCCATGGTTTGAGACTCGTGGCCCTCTGACAGCAACAGATGCAACCCATGACGAACATACAACTTCACTCATGGCTCAGCGAATATTACCACTGTGGGATAAAGGAACAGGAGGAGGTTATTCAGCCTCTCGAGCCTGTTCTGCCATTCCATTAGACTATGGCTGATCTGTGCCTCATTTACCTGCCTTTGCTCCATAATCCCGTGATGCCCTTACCCACAAAATTCTATCAATTTCAGTCCTTGAACATTTCAGTTGACCCAGAACCCACTGCCTTTTGGGGAAGATTTCCAGACTTCCATTATTCTGTGTGGAAAAAGTGCTTCCTGATTTCACTCCTCAATGGCGTAGCTCTACTTTTAAGATTATGCCCTCTTGTTCTGGATTCCCCACCAAAGCAAATCTCTCATCCCTTGAGCATATAGCTCGATTTAAATCAGCCTTCAACCATCTAAATTCAAGGGAGTACAAGCTAGGATGATGTAAACAGTCCGCATAATTTAAGTCCCTGTAACATTCTGCTGAACATTCTGGCACTGTACCCAGTCAAAAGCCAATATCTTTCCCGTGGTTCAGGGTCTGAAACTGAAGGCCATTCTCCAGATGGGGTCTGACCAAGGCTCTGTACAATTGGAACATCAATTCCCCACTGTTGAATTCCAATCCCCTTGAGATTATGGACAAAATTCCATTAGTCTTTTTGTACCTGTTCAAAAAGATGCAAGTATGAAACTGAACTGTGCAAGAGCTTGCATTTATATAACGCCTTTCACATAGACAAATGTTCTGAGGCACTTCACGGAGGTGTAATCACAAAAAAATTGATGCTGAGCCAAAGAAAAAGATATAAGCAGGGATGACAAAATGTGGTCAATGCGGTGGATTTGAATGAGGAGAGGCAATATATATAATATACAATTTTAAAGGGGTACAGGAACAGAGACCTGGGGGGGTGTGTACACAAATCTTCAAAGGTGGCAGGACAAACATAGAAACATAGAAAATACGTGCAGGAGTAGATCATTTGGCCCTTCAAGCCTGCACCACCATTCAATAAGATCATGACTGATCATGCAACTTCAGTACCCCATTCCTGCTTTCTCTCCATACCCCTTAAACCCTTTAGCCGGAAGGGCCACATCTAACTCCCTTTTGAATATATCTAACGAACTGGCCTCAACAACTTTCTGTGGTAGAGAATTCCGCAGGTTCACAATTCTCTGTGAAGAAGTTTCTCCTCACCTTGGTCCTAAATGGCTTACTCGTTATCCTTAGATTGTGACCCCTGGCTCTGGACTTCCCCAACATCGGGAACATTCTTCTTGCATCTAACCTGTCCAATCCCGTCAGAATTTTATATGTTTCTATGCGATCCCCTCTCATCCTTCTAAACGCCAGTGAATACAGGCCCAGTCAATCCAGTCTCTCCTCAGTCTGGTGAGCCTTCGCTGCACTCCCTCAATAGCAAGAACGTCCTTCCTCAGATTAGGAGACCAAAACTGAACACACACTATTCCAGGTGAAGCCTCACTAAGGCCCTGTACAACTGCAGTAAGACCTCCCTGCTCCTATACTGAAATCCCCTCGCTATGAAGGCCAATATACCTTTTGCCGCCTTCACCGCCTGCTGAACCTGCTGCCAACTTTCAATGACTGATGTACCATGACACCCAAGTCTCACTGCACCTCCCCTTTTCCTAATCCTCCTCCACCGTATTGCTACCAGTTTGGTTAGCCCAATCTATACGTAGATTAAAGTCACCCATGATAACTGCTGTACCTTTATTGCACGCATCCCTAATTTACTGTTTGATGCCATCCCCAACCTCACTACTACTGTTTGGTGCTCTGTACACAACTCCCACGAGCGTTTTCTGCCCTTTGATGTTCCGCAACTCTACTCATACAGATTCCACATCATCCAAGCTAATGTCCTTCCTTACTGTTGCGTTAATCTCCTCTTTAACCAGCAACGCTACCCCACCTCCTTTTCCTTTCTGTCTCTCCTTCCTGAATATTGAATACCCCTGGGTGTTGAGTTCCCAGCCTTGGTCACCCTGGAGCCATGTCTCCGTAATCCCAATTACATCATATCCGTTAACAGCTATCTGCGCAGTTAATTCATCCATCTTATTACGAATGCTCCTCGCATTGAGACACAGAGCCTTCAGGTTTTTTTTTTAACACTCATATTCCTTTTAGAATTATGTTGTAATGTGGCCCTTTTTGATTTTTGCCCTTGATTTCTCTGCCCTCCACTTTTTCTGATCTCCTTTCTACCTTTTGCTTCAGCCTCCATTTTACTTCCCTCTGTCTCCCTGCATAGATTCCCATCCCCCTGCCATATTAGTTTAAACCCTCCCCACTAGCAAACACTCCCCCTAGGACATCGGTTCCAGTCCTGCCCAGGTACAGACCGTCCGGTTTGTACTGGTCCCACCTCCCCCAGAGCCGGCTCCAATGGGCTCAAGTTTCAGTCTGAGTTGCTCTTATTTTTTTGGAGCAACTAGTTTAGAATTGAGCATTTTAGAAATTGCAATTCTCGGCATTTAGTTTGCTCCAGTTCTAGTCAGTTAGAATAGTTTCATTTTAAAACAGATTTATTTTTTCAAAAGGGGGCGTGTCCAGCCACTTAGGCCTGTTTTGCAAGTTTAGGCAGCGAAAACTTATTCCAAACTAACTTAGAATAGAGTAAGTGTAGATTTTTGTACGCTCAGAAAAACCTTGCCTACACTTATAAATCAGGCGTAGGGAACGAAAGATAGCACGGGGGGAGGGAAGTTTACAAACATTAAACACCACTTTTACAAATAAAGAGCCATCATCAATAATAAATGATTAAATCAATAAATCAACCAATAAATCAATCAAAAAAACATTAAAAAATTAAATATAAAAAAGAATTAAAACTTAATCAATAAATAAAAAATTATTTCTACTCACCTACTGCAGCACCGGGAGCCCTGCAACAGCGCGCTGGGATGCCCCCCTAGTGTGTGTCTCTCTGTCTCTGTCAGTGTCTCTGTGTTTCTGACAGGGAGGGGGGGAGGGAGGGAGAGAAGGGCGTAGAAGAGGGGGTGGGGGAAGGAGAGAGGCTGAATGGGCCAGGCGGGCCCCGCCAACGACGGGGAGGGCGGGGAAGAGAAGAGGTGGGCGGGGAGAAGAGGGGGGAGGGAGGGGGGGATGGCTGAACGGGAGGGAGGTCCAGTCCGATCTTCGCCCGGTGAGCTCATTCAGCCAGGTCTGAGGTCGGGCCCCTCTCACGCAGCCTCGGGGGCCTGGAGCTACTGCACATGAGCGCACACTCTAGCGCGTGTGTGCAGAGGTCCTGGCACTGTTCAGCGCAGGGACCTGGCTCCACCCCCGACCCCATGTGTTGCGCCACGCCGAGCACAAAGACGTCCTGAGGAGACCGGAGAATCACAAGGTAAGTTTTCGCCGCCCTTTATATTCCAGAAAGTCGGTGCACTTTATCAAGACGCGCCGTTTTTCCAGAGGGTGGAAACTTGGCCCATAGTCCCAGGAATTTGAATCCCTCCCTCTTGCACCTTTCCTCAAGCCACGTATTCATCTTCTCTATCCTGTTATTTCTACCCTGACTAGCACGTGGCACTGGTAGAAATCCTGAGATTACTACTTTTGAGGTCCTACTTTTTAATTTAACTCCTAGCTCCCTAAATTTAGCTTGTAGGACCTCATCCCATTTTTGACCTATATCGTTGGTACCTATATGCACCATGACAACTGGCTGTTCACCCTCCACCTCCAGAATGCCCTGCAGCTGCTCCGAAACATCCTTGACCCTTGCACCAGGGAGGCAACATACCATCCTGGAGTCTCGATTGCAGCCGCAGAAACGCCTATCTATTCCCCTTACAATAGAAGCCCCTATCACTATAGCTCTCTCACTCTTTTTCCTGCCCTCCTGTGCAGCAGAACCACACATGGTGCCATGAACTTGGCTGCTGCTGCCTTCCCCTGATGAGCCATCTCCCCCAACAATATTCAAAGTGATATATCTGTTTTGGAGGGAGATGACCGCAGGGGCCCCCTGCACTCCCTTCCTGCTCCTGCTCTGCCTGATGGTCACCCATTCCTTATCTGCCTTTGTAACCTTTACCTGCGATGTGACCAACTCACTAAACGTGCTATTCACGACATCCTCAGCATTGTGGATGCTCCAGAGTGAATCCATGCGCAGCTCCATTGCCACAATGCGGTCTGACAGTAGTTGCAGCTGGATTCACTTCCCGCACACATAATAGTCAGGGAAGTGTCCCTGATTTCCCACATAGCACAGGAGGAGCATGAGATGAGTCTGGGCTCTCCTGCCATGACTTACCCCTTAAATTAACTTAATTTGGCAACAATGCCAAAGGTTTCCTACCAAAAGGAAAAAGAAAAATACTCACCAATCCATCAGCCAATCACTTACCCGCTTGGCTGTGACATCACACTTCGATTTTGATTTTTTTTAAAAAACTTTTTGTCCCTGCACCAGCTGGCTCCTCCGACTCTCGGGCCCCTTTTAGGGACCTCTTGATCCTTTCGCTCCTGCTCCTGTGGCTCCTCCGACTCTCGGGGGCCCCTTTTATGGGCCTCTCGATCCTCCCGCTCCTGCTCCTGTGGCTCCTCCGACTCTCGGGGGCCCCTTTTATGGGGCTCTCGCTCCTCCCACTCCTGCAAGTTTGAGGAGGCAGTTAAAAAAACATACAGGATCCTGGACTTTATTAATAGAGGCATAGAATACAAAGCAATGAAGTTATGCTGAGCCTTTTATAAATCACTGGTTAGGCCTTAGCTGTGACATAGTGTTCAATCCTGCAGAAGAGATTTACTAGAATGTTACCAGGGATGAGGGACTTCAGTTGTGTGGCAAGCCGGGAGTGGGACTAATTGGATCGATCTTTCAAAGAGCAGGCATGGTGGACTGAATGGCCTCCTTCTGTGCTGTAACATTCTATGAGTTCGAAAGATTGTCATAGAAGGAGAGAGAGCTGGAAGGGCAGAGGGGTTTAAGGAGCGAATTCTAGATAATGGAGCTCTGGCAGCTGAATGATGGGGCAAAGGAGGTACGAGGACATGCATGAGGCCAGGGTCAGAGTCACAGTGTTCTGGGGGCTGGTAGAGGTTACAGATATATGGAGAGGCGAGGCCATAAATGGAATTCAGTACAAGAGTGAGAACTTTAAACTGCAGGCATTGGGTAGCCAGCGGCAAATGTAGTTCAGTAAGGACAACGGGGTGATGGATGAGCAGAAGATCTCTGTTCGTGCTAAAATCATTGATCATAGCTGGGTGCAAGAAGGAACATGAACCAGCTTCAGCTGCCTGAGCTAAGGGGAAAAAAATCAACTAGGCATTCTGTTCCTGATAACTCCTGTAACTCATCCCAGTCTCAGCCATACATCATAGTACCACATTAACACACACCCGGGAGCAGATCACCTCTCACACTCGGCTGGGGGGTATGTGTCATGCACAGAGGCTCGAGGAATGAGTGAAAAGTAATTTAAATTATTACATTCTTCCTATTTTTTTATTTTGGGGTTGGAATGCACTACATACTACAAAGGGTCTGAAGTTCCTCTCTTTTTGATTTAAAAAAAATTGTGGCAATGCTAGTTTTCACATGGCTTGGAAATGTACAATTTTTGAGGTGCGATTTAAGATTGTTAACTTACGGAGAAATGGAAATTCTCTCATTTGCAGTATAGGAATTTCACATCCCGAGTGTCCAAATCACATTCTTTATTAAAAATACTATTTATTCTTTTAGGAATCATGCGTCGATCTGCATCCATGTCTTATGTCGAGGGATACGCAGGAACCTGGCCCGAAAAGAAACAAAGGTTGGCAACGACATTTAAAAAGTTTCCAGCTTGAGTTGAAATTTAGATGAGTGAAATTGGTTATTTTTGAATAGATCTAATGAATTTTAGTTTCTAGTACAAATGAATCCTGCTACATTTAAAACAATAAGATTACACATATTTACAAGATTCTGTAGTTTATATATTTTTATTATCTTAAAATCATCATCCCATTTATAACCCTCCCAGATTCCTTGTAACAAGGCATTGTGTTTTGCCTGTATTTTGAAGCGGCAAGAATTTAAAATCCACATGTCCTATCAAGGTTAAACATATTTGTAGACTGAGGGATAACACGATAGTGGAATAAAACTACATTATATTGATGTAATTATGGCTAGATCTAATTAAGGGGTGCTGAGGTACAAACAAATCACTTCCAAGTTATGGCACTGTATATTTTAATTGTATAAAATGTTTGTGCAACCAATGTTTTAAAGCTCACAGTTACGATTGACTCCATTTCTGCTGAAAATCTTTTTTCAGGAATTTGATTTTTAGTACTCAGTAATTTGAAAGTCTGTTGGTCATACAGCTTTGTTTTTTTTTAAATAGATCCATTCCCCAAGCTGTGTCTTTCAATATTCCCTTTGATTCGGACAACAACATTGATTCATCCACCACAAATAACCGGACAATAATTAGATCAATTAGTAATGATAGTTTGATTTCAAACATCAACAATACTCCCAAACACTTGGTGAGAAATGAATCTTTTCAGCCAATAAATGGACAGATCAATGGAATGGAGGAAGAAGAAGAAGAAGAAGAAGAAGAAGAAGAAGAAGAAGAAATGCATCTGTCTAATCACAATTATGAGAAGCCGCCTAAAGGCTCTGCTAGGAGGCCTGATTTGGCAAATCATACCCTGAGAAGACGATCCTTGAGAGATACAATATTAAATGGACCAAAAGAAAATAGTTCAGATATTGAGGATTATTGCAATCACATTGGGCCACCAAGCATCGAAGAAGCACTACAGATAATTCATGATGTAGATAAACTCTACCCAGATCTGCAGTCTGAACAATTAGCCGATGGTTTTTTCCTACATGTTAAAAATGCCAATGACCTTCCTCTAAACCCCAAAATGAATCAATCCAGCAGCCTAGATTCTATTGCAGATATTAAGGGTGCGACAAGCCCCTTGACTGATAACACAGAGGTAGATACAGGGATTCATGTGCCATCTGACGATATTCAAGAAACAATTGATGAAGACTTTTCCTTAAGAGATTACACTGTTAGTATGGACTCTGATATGGAAGACTCTTCCAAACCCCAAGACTCTGATATAAGAAGTGATGATAATGATCTGTTAATTCCAGGTTCAAATTCACTGAGTGCTGTATTACAAGCTGGAAATGGCATCTCTCCAGGTTCTGCAATTAAAATGACCAGTTTTGCTGAGCAAAAATTCAAAAAGCAGAATATCACAGATGCCAGGTTGAGCAATAGTTGTTCCCAAAAGACCACCCCGGAGGGTTCAGAGCTTAACACTCCAGGTGGGCTTTCTAGTGGCCAGATACCTGAGCCAAGTTCCAACAGACACACCAGAGATCCTGCTCAGCTGTTGGCATCTGAAATGATCCAACTTAAAATGAAACTAGAAGAAAAACGTCGAGCCATTGAAGCCCAGAAGAAGAAAGTTGAAGCTGCTTTTACAAGGCAAAGACAAAAAATGGGCAGGACGGCATTTTTGAATGTTGTGAAAAAGAAGAGTGATGGAATTTCCCCACTGAAGGAGGAACCTGGTGGTGACCATGAGGACAGATTGTCACATGAGAAGAAAATGTCACAAACTGAGAGTATTGAGGAAAAATATGATTTTAAACCTGAGGCAAACGGAATGAATGGTAACTCAGCAGGTAGTGGTAAATCCCCTCCCACTGCAGATGAATCAGAAAAACAAGTTGCCTGGCATTTAAGTAGCCCCACTGATGAGGCTTTAGGAGATGTTGATATCATAGAATACAACAGGTTAATTGAGAAAATGAATACAGCTTTGCATGCCTTGCAACACGAGATGCAACGCTTGGCAAACCAGCAGGAATTAATAATGCAGATGAGGGAACAACAACAAGCCTGGGTAATTTCTCCTCCTCAATCTTCACCACAAAAGCAAGTCCGAGAACTTCGATCTTCTTCACGGTCAACCGGGTCACTATCCCCTTCCCTATCCTCTTCTGGTGAATCACCTCGCTCTACTCAACGATCTCCTCAGACTTTTCACAGAAGGTCTTCGTATTCTCACATTAAAAACTCAAAATCAAGGCCAAATGAATTGAAGATAACACCATTAAATCGTGTCCTCACAGCCCCGTGTTCTGTCGATAGTCTCCCTCATCTCAGAAAGTTCAATCCCAACCAGATCCAAACATGTTCATTCATTTTTCTTGGCGATGACACACCTGATCATTTTTCTCAAGGAGAGCGTGTGAAATCAACTGATGAGGCAACAAAGTCTCTGACAGAAGAAAATAAAGTGACAGAGAAAGTGACAAATGCAAAGCCCTTGCAAACAGAGAAAGAGGATTGTGGGAAGCCTGTTGAACTCAGAGTTTCACAGATGCCCACAGTGTCCACAGAACAGTCTGTGGCTCTTAGGAACAGTCCTATTAAAAGAAAACATGCTGTTGACCAGAGCATGAAGGCAAACTTAATTGAGGTTTCCCTCTCCGAACTAAAGCTTTCAGAGGAGGAAGTGGAAGTAGATGAGGCAAATGATGGTGATGTTGAAAGGGAGCATTTTGAAGAAGAACAAAAATTGTGTTGTGGATTCTTCTTTAAAGTAAGTGGGTTTTGTTTTGCTTGCTTGGACTGCAGTACAAGAATTAATTAATAGTAACTGCAACATCACAGATAAAAACTGACAGATGCAAGAGCAGTCTGTTGTACATTTATAATATTCAAACACTACTATAACATTGTATACAGAAATGTTTCTTGCAGTAATCTTGTTAATAAGCTGTAATTACCAACATGGGTGTCATCCTTGGATCAATGGTGGCACTCTGGCCTCTGATAAAAGAAGGTTCTGGGTTGAAGTCTAACTTCAGAGACTTGAGCACACAATCCAGGCTGACACTTCAGTGCAGTATTGAAGCAATGCTGCAATGTCGGAAGGTGCTGTCTTTCGGATGAGACATTAAACCTATTCTCAGGTGGATGTGAAGGGATCCCATGGCACTATTTGAGCAAGAGCAGGGGAGTTCTTTCAATATCCTGGTCAATATTCATCCCTCAACCAACACCTAAAACAAATGATCTGGTCATTTATCTCATTGCTGTTTCTGGGATCTTGTTATCCGCAAATTGGCTGCCACGTTTCCTACATTACAATAGTGACTGCACTTCAAAAGTACTTCATTAACTTTGGGACATCCTGAAGTCATAAAAGGCAGATTAAAAATAAAAGCTTACCTTCACAGAAGGCATTGTGTGAAAAACCATCTACTTTTAAGGTTTACAATTCCCTGATAAGTTAATCGGGAAGCGGATCATGGTGCATTTTCTTAAGCTGCTTCAAAACCACTTTTCATTCCCAAAACGTGATCCAAGAGGAAGTGCACCAATCTAGCACACCTATTAAAGTCGGCGGAGACAGGTTAGCATGTTGAGTGTTTTTGCAGAAAACCCAGTATGGATATTGTATATTTGCCTTTATGTGGCAATTTTAAACTCATAAGTGTTGATCTTCCATGGCATTGCACACAGTGAGTTAGAGAACATGATCATTCTCTCTTGCCTATCTTTGTGTTGCTGATTGATTCCCCTCTTCTGCTTTTGCCTATCTCTTTCTCTTTGCTCCTTTTAACTCTGATAGGTGTTTGAAATTGAAATCTGGCTTAGCAGAGGTATGCGATTAGCATTGACCGTTTACTAGCTATCCAGAAGGCACAGATGGCGTCAAAATTCAAACAGTTGTTTTTTGGAAAATTGAAGTAACATTAAATGACAGACATACCAGGGAAAATTTTCATCTTCACCACCTCAGACAGCGAGATGCCATGTTCGCGAAGCTAATGGCAGAGCGGCACATCTCCAACAGCAATATTTCGATTTCTGCATTTAATCTCGCATCTGCCCGCTTCGAAAGTTGCTGTGGCATTTTGGGCCAGTGAAACAATATTTAACTTTTTTAAAATCTGTGTTTTGGTCTCAAATTTACCGTGCATGTGTGTAAATGCGCTAAGCATGGTAAATAAGGTTGGTGAGTTGTAGGCGCAAATAGACCCATGGGAATATGATGTCGTGCCGATAACGGAGACCGGGCTCAAAGAAGGGCAGGATTGGGTGCTAAATATTCCTGGATATAAGGTGTTCAGAAAATATAGGGAAGGAAAGAAAGGAGGTAGGGTGGCGGTATTGATTAAGGGGAATATTATAGTACTGGAGAGAGAGGATGTCCTGGAGGGGTCAAGAACCAAATCTATTTGGTTAGAGTTAAGAAACAATAGAGGTGCCATTACACTTACTAGGTGTATTCTATCAGCCACCAACTAGTGGGAAGGATATAGAGGAGCAAATTTTCAGGGAAATTAGAGAGGTACAAGAACTATAGAGTTGTGATACTGGGGGATTTCAATTATCCCAATCTAGACTGGGATAGTAATAGTATAAAGGGCAGAGAGGGAGAAGAATTTCTGAAGGCTTTCGACAAGGTCCCACACAAGAGATTAAAGTTAAAGTTAAAGCACATGGGATCGGGGGTAGTGTGCTGATGTGGATTGAGAACTGGTTGTCAGACAGGAAGCAAAGAGTCGGAATAAATGGGTACTTTTCAGAATGGCAGGCAGTGACTAGTGGGGTACCGCAAGGTTCTGTGCTGGGTCCCCAGCTGTTTACATTGTACATTAATGATTTAGACAAGGGGATTAAATGTAGTATCTCCAAATTTGCGGATGACATTAAGTTGGGTGGCAGTGTGAGCTGCGAGGAGGATGCTATGAGGCTGCAGAGTGACTTGGATAGGATAGGTGAGTGGGCAAATGCATGGTAGATGAAGTATAATGTGGATAAATGTGAGGTGATCCACTTTGGTGGTAAAAACAGAGAGACAGACTATTATCTGAATGGTGACAGATTAGGAAAAGGGGAGGTGCAATGAGACCTGGGTGTCATGGTACATCAGTCATTGAAGGTTGGCATGCAGGTACAGCAGGCGGTTAAGAAAACAAATGGCATGTTGGCCTTCATAGCGAGGAGATTTTACAGGGGCAGGAAGGTGTTGCTACAGTTGTACAGGGTCTTGATGAGGCCACACCTGGAGTATTGTGTACAGTTTTGGTCTCCTAACTTGAGGAAGGACATTCTTGCTATTGAGGGAGTGCAGCGAAGGTTCACCAGACTGATTCCCGGGATGGCGGGACTGACATATCAAGAAAGACTGGATCAACTGGGCTTGTATTCACTGGAGTTCAGAAGAATGAGAGGGGATCTCATGGAAATGTTTAGAATTCTGACGGGTTTAGACAGGTTAGATGCAGGAAGAATGTTCCCAATGTTGGGGAAGTCCAGAACCAGGGGTCACAGTCTAAGGATAAGGGGTAAGCCATTTAGGACCGAGATGAGGAGAAACTTCTTCACCCAGAGAGTGGTGAACCTGTGGAATTCTCTACAACAGAAAGTTGTTGAGGCCAATTCACTAAATATATTCAAAAAGGAGTTAGATGTAGTCCTTACTACTAGAGGGATCAAGGGGTATGGCAAGAAAGCAGGAATGGGGTACTGAAGTTGCATGTTCAGCCATGAACTCATTGAATGGCGGTGCAGGCTCGAAGGGCCGAATGGCCTACTCCTGCACCTATTTTCTATGTTTCTATGAAGAATGTTCAAGAGAACTTTCTTGATCAGTACATTTCCGGCCCAGAAGGAGGCATTGCTGGATCTGGTTCTGGGGAACGAGGTGGGTTAAGTGGAGTAACTGTCAGTGAGGAACATTTAAGGAACAGTGATCATAGTATCGTAAGGTTCAGATTAGCTATAGAAAAGGACTGAACAATCTAGAGTAAAGATACTTAATCGGAGGAAAACCAATTTCAGTGGGTTGCGAATGGATCTGGCCTGGGTAAATTGGAATCCAAGATTGGCAGGCAAAACTGTAATTGAAAAATGGGCTGCCTTTAAAGAGGAGATTGTTCGTGTACAATTGAGGCACAAGGTTGAAAGGTAGAGCAACCAAAGTTTGAGCTCCCTGGATGACGAAAGAGATAGTGAGTAAGATGAAGCAGGAAAAGGGGCCGTATGACAGATATCTGGTTGAGAATACAAGTCAGAATCAGGCTGAATATAGAAAGTTCAGAGGGGAAGTGAAAAAGGAAATAAGAGGGGCAAAGAGAGGGTATGAGGACAGATTGGCAGCTAACATAAAAGGGAATCTAGAAGTCTTCTATAGACAGTGAATGGGTAGAGCCAATTAGGGACCAAAAAGGAGACTGAGGTACTAAATGAGCATATTGCATCGGTCTTTACCACAGAAGAAGATGCTGCCAAAGTCATAGTGAATGAGGAGATAGTGTGATACTGGATGGGATAAGAATTGATAAAGAGGAGGTACTAGAAAGGCTGTTCTTGCTTAAAATTGATAAGTCATCAGGACCGGATAGGATGCTAAGATGCTGAGGAAAGTAAAGGTGGCAATTACGGAGGTACTGGCCATAATCTTCCAATCCTCCTTGGATCTGGGTTGGTGCCAGATAACTGGAACATAAGAACATAAGAAATAGGAGTAGAAATAGACTATCTGGTCCCTCGAGCCCGCTCTGCCATTCAATAAAATCATAACTGATCTGATCATGGACTCAGCTCCACTTCCCTGCCCGCTCCCAATAACCCTTTATTCCCTTACCGCTTAAAAATCTGTCTGTCTCTGCCTTCAATATATTCAATGACCCAGCCTCCACCACTCTCTGGGGCAGAGAATTCCATAGATTTACAACCTTCTGAGAAGAAATTCCTCCTCATCTCAGTTTTAAATGGCGGCCCCTTATTCTGAGACTATGGGCTCAATTTTCCCCAAAGCTTTTTTTTGGGCATACTTGAAGAGTTACGCCTGTTTTTTGGGGGTCCAAGTACACCAAAAAAAAATGTCTAATTTCCCCATTGGATTTGTTCATTTTGATGTGGCCTAACGTGTCCTTTAGTTTTGGGGGTGGAGTCTTGATCTGCGCCAAAAAGATCAGGTTGCCACAGTAACCAGGGACACAATGCAAAACATACAGCCAGTTCCCAACACATTAAAACATATTGCATCAAGTTAAAAACATGTTAAAACATATTTCTGCAACTTACCTCCAATTACTAAAGTCAGTCCGCTCCCTGTCCCTAGCCCTGGCCGAAGGGCTTGCCGGTCTGCTTCCCTAGCCCACCCAGAGTCCCTTGCCTTGCCGGTCCCGCTCCCCATCCCTAACCCTGGCCGAAGGGCTTGCCGGTCCCGATAGCCCCCCCACCGCCGAGTGCTTTGCCGGTCCTCCACCCCTAGCCCTGGCCGAAGGACTTGCTGGTCCTAGTTTCCCCACCCCCCCCCCAGCCCCGAGTGCCTTGCCGGTCTCGCTCCTAGCCCAGGCCGAAGGGCTTGACGGTCCGCTCCCCCCCACCCGACCCTGGCCTCTAATGCCTTACTGGTCCCACTCCCTGTTCCTAGCCCTGACCGAAGGGCTTGCCGGTCTGCTACCCCGTCCCTATCCCAGGCCAAATGGCCTCCTTCCTTTCAGTCCCCGCATCTTACTACACCCGAAAGGTTTCCCCCCCCTCACCCCCTCTCTTTTCCCCCCCCCACACCCCCACAATGCCTTCCACCCCCCCACCTCTCTCTCTCTGTCCCCCTTTCTCTTACCTTTCATTCTGCTGCTGTCCAGACATCTGCTGCACTTACCTGTGCCGATTTCTTTAACTCTCCGGAAGGTTTTTCTGCAGAGGCCACATACGCTGGCCTAAGCAGAACTGGAGTAACTCTCAGCTGGCCTAACTTGCCTAAATGGCCAGAATTGGCGCGCGTGGCAGATTACGCCCCTGTTGTCTGAAAAAAAAAATGTACCAAAAAAAAATCGTAAGTAACTGAGTTACGCTGGTGCAAATTGATTGGGGAAACTGTGGATTTTTAACTTAGGCCAAAAAAAGCAGCCTGCTCAAAAAAAACAGCACAAATCACTCGGGGAAATTGAGTCCTATGTCCCCTAGTTTTAGTTTCCCCTATGAGTGGAAATATCCTCTCTGCATCCACCTTGTCGAGTCCCCTCATTATCTTATATGTTTCAATAAGATCACATCTCATTCTTCTGAACTCCAATGAGTATAGGCTCAACCTATCTTCATAAGTCAAACCCCTCATCTCCAGAATCAACCTTGTAAACCTTTTCTGAACAGCCTCCAATGCAAGTATATCCTTCCTTAAATACAGAGACCAAAACTGTACGCAGTACTCTAGGTGTGGCCTCACCAATACCCTGTACAGTTGTAGCAGGATGTCTCTGCTTTTATACTCTATCCCCCTTGCAATAAAGGCCAACATTTAATTTGCCTTCCTGATTACTTGCTGTACCTGCATACTAACTTTTTGTGTTTCATGCACAAAGACCCCCAGCTCCCTCTGTACTGCAGCACTTTGCAATTTTTCGCCATTTAAATTATAATTTGCTTTTTTTTTTGCCAAAGTGAATTGCACTTGTTCAAAAAAGGGTGTAAGGATAAACCAAGCAACTACAACCAGTCAGTGGGGAAACTTTTAGAAATGATACTCCAGGACAAAATTAACAATCACAACTTGAAGCCCATGGAATAAAAGGGACAGTGGCAGCATGGATATGAAATTGGTTAAGTGACAGGAAACAGAGTAGTGGTTAACGGTTGTTTTTCAGGCTGGAGGAAGGTATACAGTGGTGTTCTCCAGGGGTCAGTAGTAGGACCACTGCTTTTCTTGATAAATATTGATGACTTGGATTTGGGTGTACAGGGCACAATTTCAAAATTTGAAGATGATACAAAGATATACATGGAAGTATAGTGAACAGTGATAAACTTCAAGAGGATATAGAAAGGCTGGTGGAATGGGCGGACATGTGTAAGATGAAATTTAACACAGAAAAGTGCAAAGTGATACATTTTGGTAGGAAGAATGAGGTGAGGCAATCTAAACTAAATGGGCGCATGAACAGAGAGAGCTGGAGGTAGATGTGTTCAAATCGTTGAAGGTGGCAGGGCAGATTGAGAAAGCAGTTAAAAAAGCTTACGGGATCCTGGGCTTCAGAAATAGAGGCATAAAGTAAAAAAGCAAGGAAGTTATGATCAACCTTTATAAAACACTGGTCGGTCCTCAACTGGAATATTGTGTCCAATTCTAGGCACTGCACTTTCGGAAGGAAGTGAAGGCCTTAGAGAGGGTGCAGAAAAGATTTACAAGAATGGTTCCAGGGATGAGGAACTTCAGTTTCGTGGATAGACTGGAGAAGCTGGGGTCGTTCTCAGAACAGAGAAGGTTGAGAGGAGATTTGATAGAAGTGTTCAAAATCATGAGGGGTCTAGACAGAGTAGATAGAGAGAAAGTGTTCCCATTGGCGGAAATGTCTCAAACTAGAGGATACAGATTTAAGATGATTGGCAGAAGAACCAAAGACGACATGAGGAAAAACTGCTTTATACAGCGAATGGTTAGGATTTGGAATGCACTGCCCGAAAGAGTGGTGGAAGCAGAATCAATAATGGCTTTCAAAAGGGAATTGGATAAGTACCTGAAGGAAAAAAAATGGCAGGACTATGGGGGAAGGGCGGGGGAATGGGACTAGCTGAAGTGCTGTTGCAGAGAGCCAGCACAGGCTCGACAGGTCGAATAGCCTCCCTTCTGTCTGTAACCATTCTATGATTCTATTTTCAAGGAAGTTTGCAGCAAAATGGCCCCTCATAGCTGGAGGAAATTATCAAGTTCAGTACAACTAATGTAATTACATCCAAGCAGAAGAAGAAAGTTCAAACTGCATTTTTCCCTTTTAGTGTGCACTACTAAAATTGCACAGGATTTTTTTCCGAGCAAGTTAGGTTGTATTGATGTTTAAAAAAACTGATAGGAAATCTTATTTCAAATCTCCTGCCTATTGGGCAGAAAACTTTTCCCTTTCTCCCATCTTTAACTTGCATGTTGCTTATTTCAGATGGGTAACCGGTTTTATAATAGTGCTTCCCATCTAATTGTACCCGTGACAGAACAATCTTTTTGGTTAAAATCTAAGTTAAGCCAGATTGAATGGTGATGTTCTCCATTATTCCCATACCTTCCCTTGATGGAAGGGGAACAGTTTGGTGTGTCCCAAATCATAAGAGAAATAATTAAAAAGTAAATGAATAGGATGGACATTTGGTCCAAAAGAGTACTAAATGATCCTCAGTACTGTTGTTTCTTAATGAAGAGTTAGGAATAACGAAACCTGCAACACCTCCAGCAAATTGTACTTGCTGTATTCAAGGAGTGGATATCGAGTGTCTGTGACTTCTGTTCCAGCGTGTGAACATTCACTGAGGCTGCTTGAGCCTGTGAAGATGTTTGCACCTTTTACTTCTGTTGGATAACCTGATCATATGTGCCTTTTTAAATAAGGTTACGAAATTATCAGCTACTACTTGTGATCGAAGAAAAGTCATCATTCAAAATTAGAACGGAAAAAGCATTAGAAGTACCCTCTCGAGTTTTATAGGATGAGATTGCAATATGTGTTTCCAGTGTCATGTGACCAATTCCCCATGAGATTTGAGGCCCTGTGTGGAATAGATGCGAGTCTTGTCTGACTTTTCCCTGCACTTTTCACAAGTTTATGGCTAAGTCAAGCTTCTCCTAAATCGTGCTGGTGGGGTCAGTGGGCAGGTGAGTGGTCGATCCCCACACTCCATACCATCTCTTTTACCTTTTCTTTTTCTCGACCTAACTGTGCAGAAGTTGAGATTTAGCATTGAGCATTGAGATATCGGATCTGTTGTGTTCTTTTCATGTAGTTTCAAATCATATGTAGTAAACTGTTTAAACAAAATACAAATGTAAAAACAATCAATTCCTATTTTAACACTCGTTTTTAAAGGATGATCAGAAAGCTGAAGATATTGCTGTGAAACGAGCAGCCCTCTTGGAGAAACGTATGAGGCGGGAGAAGGAAAAACAGGTTAGACGACAGCAGCTGGAAGCAGAGTTAGAAGAGAAGAAGGAAGAAGCCAGGTACTACATGGTCAGAAATATAACTCTTTTATTTTAAAAAATGTCAGCCTTTTCTGGAATCTTTGCTGATTTGCATTTAAATACAAAAGAAATTGAGATATGTATTTATTGAAAGCTGGCTTGAACTTGCATGTCTTTGGGCCCGAATTTGGTGAAACACAAGTTCCACCCATTTTTCGGCAGTCCCCAGGCGGTGCGTAATTTTTTACCGCTGGGGCAGAGTGGGCGGGAGTTTCATCTCGCTTTTCTCGGCGGGAGCAGAGTGCAGCGGGCAGAGGAAGCCTTTCGACTCGGGAATCTTTGGCTCCCGAGTTGTGTGCGCAGCTGTCAAGCTCTGCCCCCCGAGAGGCACCGACGAGAGGCCATAGACTGCTGGCTTGAGATCACAGTGGTTGCGGGGAGAGATCGCTCGAGGGGGCGGGTGGAGGGGGAGAGGAGAGAGATCGCTGTGTGGGGGGTGGAGAGAGAGAGAGAGAGAGAGAGGAGACTGTGGGGGAGGGTGGGAGAGACTAATAACATTTTTATTATAGTTCATTAATAAAGGAGTAAATAAAGCTTTATTAGACCATTTATATTATTGCCTAACACTAGAAAATACTATAATCCATTTAAAAATACATCAAACTGTGGCGAACTATAAAGATCTGTGTAATATCAAACAAACCTGTCAGCTCTGTGTACGTACCACCCACTGAAGATCCACTTAAAAGCATCTCCTCCAGGACGGTATGTAGTTTCAGCGGTATGTCATGAAACTTGCATTTGTGGGCGGTATGTCGATGAATTTCGGGCCCTTTCGATTTCAGACTTTCCACAGTAGATGTGAGTCTGCAGCCTCCACCAAGACTTCCAGGAATTTAATTTACATAACAAACCGCTGGTACAGTAATAGTCACTATTCACAACAATGCTTGATTACATCAACTTGAGCCTCATTAATTAGATGGCATTTATTCAAAACTGAAGGTAAACCACAGGAAATTCTTTCTTAAACTTTAAAACCATTCTGTGATCCATGGCAATCAAAATTTCTTTATGTTCAGTTTTTTTTATGTTCACTTTTTATGGTACAATAGTGGAGCACAATAGTGAGTACTGCACAAAAACCATGCAGCAAAATGGACCATTCCAGGAAATTTTGACCTGTCATTAAGCTACTATTGTGTCAGCCTTGGCTCAGTGGTAGCACTCTCAGTACATAATCTGGGCTGACACTTCAGTGTAGTAATGAAGGATTGCTGCACTGTCGGGAGTTGACATCTTTTGGATGAGATGCTAAATTGAGACCCTCTCTGCCTTCTCGGGTGGATGTAAAAGATCCCATGGCACTACTCGAGGAGCAGGGAGTTCTCCTGGTGTCCTGGCCAATATTTATCCCTGAAATCCATCAATTTAAAACAAAATCAGATGATCTAGTCATTAATCTCACTGCTGTTTTGCAGGAACTTGCGGTGCGCATATTGGCTGCTGCGTTTTCCTACGTTTCAAGAGTCATCACGCTAAAATATTTCATTGCACGTGAAGCGCTTTGAGATGTCCCAAGGTTGTGAAAGGAGCTGTATAAATGCAAGTTCTCTGTTTCTTTCTTAAATTTCCCACAGACTCAAAGCTGAAGAAGAACGACAAAAGAAGGAAGATGAAAGATCGCGCAGAGAGTTCATTAAACAGGAATACCTGAGGAAAAAACAGCTGAAACTAATGAAGGACATGGATAGTGTGATAAAGCCTCGCCCCACCAGTCTGAAACTCAAAAAGGCTCGTCCAAAGTCCTTCCGAGAGGATGCGTCAAGTCCACGGACACCTGTCAGATCATCAGCGGGTAATTAATACTTACAATTTACAATTTTTAACGGGTCTGTTCATTTGGAGAGAACATGTTGATCTTTTTGTAAATCCTTTTCAGAGCCTCTTAGTAACATCAAATCACAGCATGTAACCTAGTAGAGATACAAACAAAAAACTGCAAATGCTGGAAATACACAGAAGGCCCATCAGCATCTGAAAGGGAATAAATTGTTCTGATGAAGGGTTTCATGCCCAAAATGTTCCTTTCTCTCTCTTCTCAGATGCTGCCTGCTCCAGTACAGAAACCAGTGGACAATGTTTCAAAAACCTAAACCATTAGACTTACTATTCTTAACAACTGTTTTATTTTCGCATAAACTGACAATGTGCTCCCTGATTTCCAGTGTCCTGTCTATCTTTGGCATCACTGAACACAGCAGATGCTGAGAGTGTACATTCAGGAAAAAAAACTCCCAGGTAATAATCATACCTGATATTTAAGTTCTTTATTGTTAAGACTGCTGTTTATATCCAGGGAACAGTTTTGAATAGTACTGTGAAATTTGGATTTCTGTCTTTCACCAAGCTTTTGGTCACCTGTCCTAGGGCTCAATTTTCCCGTGTGATTTGTGCCGTAATTTTGGCCTAAATTTTTAAAAATTCAAGTTTACCCAAAGTTTGTGCGTCAGTATAACTCAAGTTAGTTACGATTTTTTTAGGTTAGTTTTTTTTAGCTTCATGGGGGCGTAACCTGATGTCTGCGCCAATTTTTCACATTTATGCAAGTTTGGCCAACTTGCATTTCTCCTAGGACGGTGTATGTGACCACTCCCAAAAAACCTTCTTGGCACTTAAGAAAAACCAGCGCACATCAAAAAATCAGCGCAGAAAGAAGCCATTTGTTTTTATGCAAAGTTTTGGAGGGAGTCAAGAACACATTAAATATGCATCATCAAGCTTAATTTTTTCCAATTGAAAACGCAGAAAATGGAAGTTTTTTAACAAAGTGCCACACCACCACCGAACGTCTCCAAACCAGGCTCAAGAGTCTGAGCGTCGGCCAGCAGAATCGCTCCCTCGCCCAGACCTCGGGGCTCGGCTTCAAAAGAAGCTCGGCGTCAGGGTGTGGAAGCCGAACTGAAGGGATGAGAACCCTTACACAATACACCAAGCAGCATCAAATGAAACCCAGTTGGGGGGCGAGGGAGGATGTTTCCTGATCTAAGCACGCCTATTGCACATCCTCAGACCTGGGTGTGCTCCAAACTAGGGCGTCGACCTTGGGGAGAGAGACAACAAAGAAGCTTGTCCTGCCTGCTGTTTTGAGCATCTTGCAAAGGTACAATTTAATCATGGGGGCAATACTGACAATGCCATACCTCGTGCAAGCCTTCTGTATGCCTGGAGGAATGACGACATAAAGTTCCCTATGACTACCCAGGCAATGCATGAAAGGGCTGTGGGCTTCTCCAGGATTGCTGGCTTTCCAAAGATACAGGGCTGTCTTGATTGTACCCACATCGCCTTGCGAGCACCTTTGGAGGATTCCAAGATGTACAGGAACAGAAAAGGCTTCCACTCCATTAATGTGCAGCTCGTGTGTGACGACATGCATCGCATCATGTCAGTTGATGTAAGATACTCTGGGAGCACCCATGGTGCATTCATCCTACGCAAGAGTGCTCTGTCTGCCATGTTTAAGCAGCAGCCAGAAGGACAGAATTGGCTACTGGGAGACAAAGGGTACGGCCTCGCCACCTGGCGCATGACACCCCTATGCGTAACCCGGACGGAAGCTAACCGGGAATACAACATGTCGCACATTGCGACGCGCAGCATAATAGAGAGGACCATTGGCATCTTAAAACAGCGTTTCCGATGCCTGGACCATTCCAGAGGCTACTTGCAATACTCCCCTGAGATTGTCGGTCAGTTCACTGTTGTCTGCTGCATGCTGTATAACTTGGCCATCATGAGGCAGCAGCAACTGGTAGTAGAAGACCAACCTGAGGTGAGGATGGCTGATGATGAGGAGGAAGATGCAGATGACTAGGACGAGGAAGCCATGCAACTCCCTGAACCCGGAGCATGACGGCATGAGGAGGGTGGGCCGTCGTGCCCCTTTAACAATTGCTCGGGCCTTGCACCAGCAGCTCATCCGTGAACGCTTTTCTGCCTGAAGGCTCAGTAGCAACTATTCCAAATGGACCATGTTTACTGTTTGGACCTGTTCCGTGATTTGTGTTGTGTTAATGGAACAAATAATGGAAATGATTCAGTTATAATTTAAAATATATTTTATTCAAAAGTTTAACAAACACTTGTTTGTATTTAACTTAACTTTAATAAAAAATATTCTTGTATCAAATTTAAAGTTTTCAGTTGCGATCACTTCGAAATTCTAGGATTGCTTAAACGTTAAGATCACTTCCAAACTTTTAAACTTGTAAATTTACATAACTTACAAAAAAGTTTTAATTTGAGAACTGTTATAACAGTAACAACAACAGCAGCAAAGAAAGACTGCACCAATTTCTCCTCCACCTTATTCTAAGACCTTGGTCTTGGTGACTCCATCCCTGCCCACAGGCGGTGGTACAGCGTTTCTCGGGTTGGTACCAAGCTTATTCTTTCGAACATCTCTGGTAATGCGCACTTCTTTTTGATGGCGGGGGGCAGGCGGTAATGTAGAAGGCCTAGCTTGAGCCTCTTCAGAGGCTGGTCTGGGGATTGGAGTGGGTGTGGCAGTTGATTCTGTCAATGGATGCAGGGTCTGAGCGTGTTCCTTTATTGCAGCACCTAACTCTAACATTCCCTCCCTCGTGCCCTGCCACTGTCTCAACTACCTCCAACATTCCCTCCATCATGTTTGTTGACAGTGTCTCAGCTGCCTGAGATATTCCCTCCCTCATGTTCCCGGACAGTCTCGTGAGAGTGTTGTTACTTCTCCCGACAGTCCCGATACCTCATCACCCACCCCACTGATGGTGTCCAGGAGTGATCGTGTAAAGTCCGTGCTCGCCGCATTCATTGCCATCATCTGAACCGCATCTGTTAGATCCTGCACCTCAGGAGAGTGCTGTCGAGCTCTTGTTCCCCTCCTCACCCTGGGTGTGGCTCACTGCATCCCATTGGAATCCCTAGCCTTGGACTGTGGGAAATCATGGAATGTCCCAACAACACTCGTACCACTCGGGAAAGGGCCTGGCACCTCAATGGGCGGCATCTGCACCTCCTCCAGAGTGAGTACAACAGAGGGGGCTTCATCCATCACCTCCCCCTCACCCCATGCTCTTGATCTGGAAGGTAGAGTTGGAAGATGTTCTCCTCTTCAAGCTCGTCCACGTCTGAATCTTCTTCTGCATCGTCAGGGTTGGCCTCAAGTTCTGCAAAATATAACAGAACAGACAAATGGTTAACAGCAGAAGAGGGGACAGGGTGGATACCATGAGTAAGCTCCCACAGTGAAGGCAGCAGGCTGATTTGAAGGACCACGATGAATGATAGCACATTGCATCAACCGAAGTGTAGCTGACGGAGACATCCCCATGAATCGAAGCATGGCTAGCCCGCGCAGTACTTAATATTTAGCAAAGCCAGACTGTGGAATTTGCAGGACATACCCTCTCCCTCGAGTGTGGGCCCAGCTTGTGCAGTGGTGGCTGCTTTTTTCCAGGCAGGACCCATCAAAGCAGAGACCCTGTCTTCCAAGGGTGTCAGTGGGTGCAGATTTGCCGGGCCTCCAACTGTTCGAGTTCTTTCCCTTTTCTTGTGTGCCACCTTCCTCTGCAAAGATGAAAATATAACTTTTTAGAGAGGGTGTCATTCTGCTGGGTGGGACATAAACAGATGGTCACATTTACAATTGCAATTCCAGTGAATAAATGAAAATATTACTTGCACTAACGACTTGACCAAGGTCCTGCCACTTTTTGCACTGGCCTCCAGACCTTGGGATGGTCACCATTGCACAGTAATCATCTACAAGTTGGTTCCAGCGTTTCTTCATTTCTTTTGGTGAAACTTTAATGCGATCTCTGCTGCTATCCAGCTCGTGCCATGTGGCTTCAATTACAGTAACTCGTGCCTCCACTTCATCCTGTGAGAAATTCTTGGTCCTTGAGCCGCGTTTCACCTTATATTGCAGCTCCGATTTTTCCAATGAGAATTAAAGTTCTCACACACAACTGGCTCTTTAAAAATGGCTGAATGCAGACCGGGAGCTGTACTGGGTATGCACGCCCATAGCAATCATGTCAAAAACTTCCTTTTTTTTCCCCGCATGCGCAGAAGGGGAGCATCGTTTTTTTCGGCGCAGACATTAGGCTCTAACCCCCCTCCCCGAAGCTAAAGGACAGGCTGCGCGGCGCCAATTTCAAAAAATAGAACGGGGAAACTTGCTACTTTATTTTTTTTTGGAGTAGTCGGGCCCACAAAAACGGGTGTAACTCTGGCAATACGCCAAAAAGCGGCTTTGGGGAAAATTGAGCTCCTAATGTCTCCTTATGGGGCTTGCTGTCAAATGTTGAAGAGCCTTGGGATGTTTTACTACGTTAAAGGCAGTATATAAATCCAAACTGTTGGTGATCAACAAAGAAGTGGTTATATCTGATCACATCCCTCCACAGTCTCTCGCCGCTCCTGCTGCATCTGCCCATGCTCCAATCACCGATCTGGACCTTGCTAACGTCACTCTTCGCTGCCGTTGCCCTCTTGTACCAGCTCGTGCTGTACCTTGCAGTGGCATGCCTCCACGCTGTCCAGGGGCCGCACGCCGCTCCTTTTATGGCCCCGACCTGCCGCTGATGGTTTCTCGCAGGTCGAGGCCTGTGGAGGGATGTGATCGGGGCCCAGGGAAGGCGTGAGTTCAGGCCCAGGGGCAGCACGGGCCAGCCCACACTGCGATATGTGTGCGCATTAGGTCCGTGCAGCAGAGCAGGTCTCCAATCGTCTTGGTTAATCCTTGCCACCAGACCAAGACCTAGCTCTGTCAAGCTCGTGTGGTGGCCTGGTGTGCAACGGCCACCACACGTTAAAAAAATTCACGCACAGGCATCTTCCACCCTTGGGATGTCGTTCAGGTTCTTCATTCGAAACACCTGCAAATTCATCCTTTTTGGCGTGATAGCAAGTCCATCCTCGTTTCGAGGAACTGCCTATGATGAGGGTTATACCTGACCACTATGCAAATCTAAAAAAAATTTTTTAGTTACAACACTGCATTAAAATTTTAACCTAATCCCTGAGGGGAAGACATGCTATAGTATGTCTAGGATTCACAAATGATAAATATGATCTCACACTTTCAATTACTTTTAACACCAATGTAGACTAGGACTTATTACCACCCAGGATTAACTTCAATCATTAAAGTTTGGAACATGATCTTAAATCACATGTCAGATAGGTGGTCTTGTTTTGGGATGAATCATTATCGAATATCCTGACCCCGGAATGGGGTGGGGTAGATTTGAGATTTACCTACCTTCTCATCACATTTTGTGTTTTTTTACCTCAGTAAGCTGCTTCACTCTTGTGTTAGATACAGAAAGTCAATCTGATTTAAATATTCCTTTAATACAATCTATTCGTAGAACCTGAGTCATATTTTTGTGACTGTCCCTAAGAAGGAACAATAACTAGTGTTGAATACATTTTGGATTGGATTGCTGAATTCTGAGATGTTAGAAATTGAAGGATATTTTTTTAAACTTTAAGGACAAGCATAGTAGGTTAATACACATTGGCCTTTATTGAACATGATACAATATTAACATCTTAAACGGTTAATACCTCCCAGCAGACAAAGGACATTACATAAAATGTATTACATTGTGCAACATAGCCACAAGGCCATTGTTTCATTGGGATCAAAACGTATTATTGATGGAACAAGGAATAAAACGTAATAAAAGCCCAGAACAAAGGAAAGTTTTCCCTGCAATAGATTGTCTGCCAATCACAAATTATAATGTGGTATATTGAATCATTATATCAAAATTCCTGTATTCATTGAGGATTTTTCTGATTTGCAGGACAGAATCAGTTGATGGATTTATGTCACCAAGTTGTGCTGCCAATCGCAATGGTGAAAAAGACTGGGAGAATGACTCAACAACTTCCTCAGTGGCTTCTGCAACAGAGTACACAGGTGATGTTCACATTGCTATCACATATTCTTAATACTTTACAATTGGTGTCTTTATACTCTCTTTTTCTCTTCCACAGTGAGCCCACATAAACGGAATGCCAGAGTGAATTTACATAGAATATACAACACAAAAACAGACCATTCGGCCCAACTCGTCTGTGCGGGTATTTATTCTCCACACTAGTCTCCTCCCATTCCATTTACCTCCTCTCAGCCTTTCAGCATATCTTTCTTTTCCATTTTCTCCCATGTACACATTTAGTTTTCTTTTGAAAGCATCTAAGCTATTTGACTCAACCACTTCCTGTGGTAGCAAGTTCCACATTGTAACCACTCTCTTAGTAAAGAATGTTCTCCTTATTTCCCTGTTAGATTTATTAGTAACTATCTTGTATTTACGGCCCCTCATTTTGGATTCTCCCACAAGTGGAGAAATCTACTCTGTTCAACCCATTCATCATTTTTTGTACTGTATATTCTATGTAACTTCACTACTTGTGAATTGTATACCTTAGAAATAAATCCCATTGCTTTCTTAGCATTTTAAATTGCTTTGTTAACCTGCAATGCTGCTTTTAATGATTTGTTCACCTGTATCCCTAGATCCCTTTGCTGTTCTACCCCATTCAGTTTCTTATTTTCTAAGGTGTAGGTGATGTTTCTATTTTTCCTACCAGCACCACCTCAAATTTATCTACGTTAAAGTTTGTTTGCCACAACTAACCAGTCTGCAAGTTTTCTAATATCTTCTTGCACTATGTTGCATTCTTCTTCAGTGTTCACTATGACCCCGGTTTGGTATCATTTGCAAATTTTGCTGTTAAGTTACGTGTTAAGTCCAAATCATTCATGTAAATTATGAATAACAGTGGTCCCAGCATTGATCCTTGTGGAACACCGCTTTCAATCTTCCTCCAATCTGAATAACTACCCTGTACCCCTACTCTCTCCTTCCTATTTTCTTAGCCATCTATTCTATTTAGCCATCTATTTTTTTGCTATCTATTCAGCTATTTGTCCCCTGACTCCACATGCCCTTAACTTTGTCATGAGCCTATTGTGTGATCCCTTTATCAAAGACCTTTTGAAAATAGGCTTGAGTGCATTTTATGTTCTATTTGAATTTCAGTAAAGGCACTTGTTTACCTTTCAGTCCAGGCTCGTACCAGCTCACAAAAAAGTGATGCCAAACCAGGTGGTTAATCCGCAGTCTCATCATCTGGTTTTCTGGACCCATGTAAGCTGAATCAAAAATTGAAGACCTGGTGTTCCAAGCATGCCTGCACATCAAGGTGCACGCAGTAGCCAAGCCTGGGAATTTAATGCTCAACTGCTTCCATATGTCGGTCAGTTTGCAGCACACTGTGATGCTATTTTCATCACGATGCAAGCATGCTGACGCACTGGACCAGCTCAACATGTTTCCCAGGTTGCAGATGTTGTTCTGATGGCTGATTATGAGATCCACACACAAGTCAGTGTCGATTTCTGATGCCTGCATTGTGGTCAGCTCATGTATGTTAGCGAGTGGCACCAACAGTGCAACACTATTGCATTTGCAGTTAACCGTATTCTATTGAGTGTCTAAAACATCTGTAGGGGATTTTTTTGCCCTGAAATTTCATGCGTTGGAAAGAACTTGAGCCTGATTTCCGATCAAGGAACGGGAATATGAGCCGGGAGCAGGTTCTGTCGAGATTCTGACCCATTTTCACCAGACTTTTTAATTCTGTTTCGAGCAGCTGTGGGTGGATATTTCCCACTTTAAGGGAAGATATTGAGAGGAGTTTCCGAACTTCCCTGGGAAATTCCTTCCTTTTTTATGCCCTTGAAAGGCCTCAATGGAACTTAGTTGAAAGTTGGTATATCCCTTTTTGAGACCCCAAACCTTCACTAGAATAAGGCAGGTGATCCTGAAGTGGATCGATTTACCTTCTCTAGTGGAAGTGGCTCCAGTGGGATCTGTAGAATGGGAGGGGGAGAAAGTTTCTTCGGTTCAGTTGGGGACAGGGGTACCTCAGGTGTAGTGTCAAGGCATTGCTCCGCCCTGAGGGCGAGTCGAGTCAGGCCAGAGCGAGAACTGCTGGCGTGTGAACCTTGCCGGCACCAACAACCCTGGCTGTGCAAATAACCCTACACCCGGTATTGGGGGAAGGGTCTCTGGCTGGCGGGTGAGGAGGGGGATTCCACTCTGCTGCACGTAGGCTGGCCCTTGTCATTACATTGGGCCATTTTTGTTCAAACTTAAATGTTGGAAATTTTAGGATTGAGAGATAATTGTCTTTTATAAGTTGTAATTTTGTAAATGTAATTCATATGTGGTCATTGGATAATTAAAGTGAGGAGCTAAATGTAGCTTAGGCAGAGATGATGCTTCTTGTTATCCTCGTTCATGAATTGACACAAAAAATAAAAAGGCATATGATATTTGATGTGGTTCTTTTGGTGCATCTATTTATAATTTATTTATATACTTGCAGGACCAAAGTTATATAAGGAACCCAGTGCAAAATCTAACAAGCATATAATTCAGAATGCAATCTCTCACTGCTGTCTGGCTGGAAAAGTCAATGAGAGTCAGAAGAATAAAATACTTGCGGTAAGATCTAAATTCCTGATAGCATCTATAGTGATAAAACTAACGTTTATTCTAAAAATTAAAAGACTAAGATGAGTGCGCTATATGCTGTTAGAGTTTCCCTTTGTAAAAAGATCTGATTTAACAAAAAAAAGAAAATTCTGGCATACAGTCTCCTCTTGATTCCAATCATCTGTTAATTTGAATTGAAATTTTGCAAAAAGCACCTCCTGTGCCTTTTTGGTTAAATTGCTTATTTATATTGCTGGATAGTTCAGATTTTGTTTTAGAGCAAACAACTTTGAATTATCAAATATAGACTGCAGTCATCAACTGTAATAACATTTTTACAGTTGTTTACATTTTTATATACGGCATATACTATTAAGGCATTAATTCCTTGCTTGGGTACAGTTTCATGGACCTGAGTGTGACCAAAAACCTGAACTATGGGGACATTCTTCATGGGCGAGCCTCGACACTGTTTGCAGACTATATTACAGGAGAGGCATCACAGCTGTGTTCAGTTGTCATCATCATCATAGGCAGTCCCTCGGAGTCGAGGATGACTTCCTTCCACTCTAAAAGTGAGTTCTCAGGTGACTGAGGAGTCCAATGCGGGACCCAGTCTCTGTCACAGGTGGGGCAGACAGTGGTTGAAAGAGAGGTTGGTCGGGGAGCCTGGGTTGATGCAAGCTCCTTCCACTCTCCATGCTTGGTTTCTGCTTATTCTTGGCGATGGGACTCAAGGTGCTCAATGCCCTCCTGGATGCTCTTCCTCCACTTTGGGCTGTCGTGCGCCAGGGATTCCCAGGAGTTGGTGGGGATGTTGCACTTTGTCAAGGAGATTTTGAGGGTGTCTTTGAAGCATTTCCTCTGCCCACCTGGGACTCGCCTGCCGTGTCGAAGCTCCACGTAGAGTGTTTGCTTTGGAAGTCTCGTGTCAGGCATGCGGACACTGTGGCCCGCCTAACGGAGCTGATCGAGCATGGTCAATGTTTGGATGCTGGGGATGTTGGCCTGAACAAGAACACTGACATTGATGCGTCTGTCCTGCCAATGGATTTGCAGGATCTTGCGGAGACAGCGCTGGTGGTACTTCTCCACTTCTGAGGTGTCCGCTGTATATAGTCCACGTCTCTGAGCCATACAGTAGGGCGGGTATCACTACCGCCCTTCTGTTGTAGCACCCCTGTTGGCCCAGTGGCTGAGATCAACCAGCTCAGCATAGTACAAGGTATGGACCTGTCGGTGTAGATCGGTGGCTCTCTGTGACTGTTAGTTTAGTCAATCAAATATTTCTGTTGTATGTTCAAATGTGCTTTCAGTAGGTTAAAAGTGACCACATTATCACAGCTATATTTTGTGTATTTTTAGGAAATGGAGAATTCCGAAGCCAATAACTTTTTGATCCTTTTCCGGGATGCTGGTTGCCAATTCCGTTCACTCTATACCTACAGTCCAGAAACTGAAGAAATTATTAAGTTGGCAGGAATAGGGCCTAAAAACATTGGAAAGAAAATGATTGAGGGACTCTACAAGTACAACTCTGATCGCAAGCAGTTTAGTCGCATTCCTGCCAAATCTTTGTCTGTCTGTGTGGACGCAATTATCATCCATGGCCACCTGTGGCAGTATAAAAGACCCAACACCCCTAAAAAGCTCACTCCAACAAGGTCATAGTAAGGAGTGCCATCATGAAAACACTAATGGCATTAAACAATTGCACTTCGTCTTAATTGCCTGAGGAGAAGGGGTTTTCTAGTTGCCATTGCAATTCTCATGTTTGTAGATTTGATAATATAGCTAGTATGTACAATAATTGAAAACTGGACACCATGCTTTCATTATGCACAACTGGAATGTATGTGTTAAGAGGCATTGAAGGACGTCACTGTTACAATTAGAGGTAAAATGATTAATTGTGAAGTGATTTTAACCTGATCATGCTTGTAGTTTTCTATTTGCTAATTAATGTGTCATCGATACCATTGTTTCATACACTGGAGCATCGTTAATCTGAATGTTGCATATCTAAACTAGCTAGTAATATTTTTGCCTTAGTCACATTTTTTATGTTTTTACAACTGTCATAAGATTCTGTTTATGGTATATTTTAAAGGGTAGGTGTTTTATATGCATTCAATTTTTTTTTTAATGTTCAGTGTTCCTCAGTATTAGCCATATCTGCACAAAGGAGCTGATGATGGCTGATTAGGCCGAAAGGGTGCTATGTTACAGTGATTTACTCTAATACAAAGCTACTGGTCTAGTAACATTATTTTTCCAGAATATCTACTGGAAACAGGTTTTGTAGGAGTAGGTATTAGGAATACAGCATCATTGACGTGGCTGAGGTGTTTTTAAGCCATCATGGTAAGAATCCTTAAAACCTATGCTGGCAATCCCAGTGTTACTGCTAAGTACACTACTGATGCGTGCAACATTAGCCTCATGAGTGTATGGTATTAGCATGTGATTTCTGTTGTTTTACTTGATGCTTTCTTAATAGGTACAGTGTACCTTGAACATCAAGAAAGGATAGTGATAGAAAAGGATAAGTGATAGTTGTATGAATGGACATAGAGGCCAAAATCTGACACCAGAGCAGCCATTGCAACGCTAGACAGTGAGGTAAAGAAAGTTGACTGATGAAAATTATGGAAATGGCAAAGGAACAAGATTTTTTTTTTAATCATTTTAACTCCATGGTTAGACTAGTGATCTATGTTGAGCAGCATGGAACTTAAACAGCTGAAGATTCATAATACACATTCCATCTTTTGAGGAGTCATTCCATTCGTGAATAATGTGCAAGTTTATCTCTGCCAAAATGGAATGCTCCTGCTTATTTTAATGCATTGTAAAAATAAAGCCCTATTAAGACAATTTTAAGTAATCTCTTTGGTGTTCAACTTAATCAGAGGGCATACTAAGCGTACAGCATTCTGAATTGCTATCTCGCAGAACTCACTAAAATAGTTTTTACTTACAAAAGCTGCTTAAGAATATTGTAGGGTATTACTAGGATAACTAGCACTGGGGTACACTTTCCTTGTGTTTCTGCTGCTCTATATGCTTCCCCATCATTCCTGAAAAATGCAGACTCTCTTTAATTATTGCCCGGTGACCAAATAGCACACTAGATATTATGCCCTCTCTTTCTCTCTTTACAGCCACCACCCCTCAAAGAAAATTTGCACATTGCATTTGCGTAATAAAAACGTTACCAACATGAATTTTAATTTATTATCTGCCTTTCCTGCTTACGGAACATGACAATTTCTGTTTAGTTTAGGGTTGCCATCAATCTAGTTATAAAATCCCTTTCTTTTAAGCATGCTGTCTAGATGTTTCTAAAAATTTAACCCATTATAAAATCTGGTTTTGAATAACTTTACTTCCATTTTCTTTACTGCTTCAGGATCTGGAGCAATTTGTTACTCAGGCTTCTGAGGTTTCTGATTAATTTTCCATTATTGGCAAACACATCTTCACAATTCAAGCCATCAGCCCATCCTTGAACTGACTAAATCTGACCATTTGCATTCTCTCTCTTTTTTAATTCCTTACTCTATTTCTCCTCAATCCAATGCACCCTTTAAATCCCTCATGCTATTTCTCTACATCTGTCAATGATTAGAGATCTTGTTTTGTGTTTTTTTTCCCCACCACACTGCACATAGTCCCTTTCTCCCACATGATGCTTATTGTCTTTCTCCCTTCTGTTTCGTAATGTATGCAGTCTCCCTCTCCACCCAGCCCTTTCCCAGCAACACTTGCTGTCTGTCTCTCGCCTTCTCATGACACTGACTGTGTCTTTTCCCTCCCCCTCCCCCGTAACGTCTGCCTTCTTATTCCTCTGTCAGTTGCTGTGTGTATTTGATGCATGCTCCCACTCTTCTCTTTTGCAGTCTGGCTGGATTCACATTCTGACTCCGAAGTACTCGTGATTTCATGAGTTGGACTTGTCTTTGTCATACACTCCCTGTGGTGCTTGCTTGCACTGTCATTATCTGTATTGCATGTCATCTCTCTCTAATTATTTTGTGTGTCTTGCACTCTCAATCTTTTGAGGTCTTGCTGTGCTGTGTGTTCTGCTCATTCTTGCATGAAAACTCTGCTATTCTTTCTGTAGCATATGGCCTGCTCTGATACTATTATTTCTGTGCTGGAAGCTCCCTCGCTTTTGTGGTTTGTCTACATCGTTCACACGTGCTATTATTACCACTTATGGGGCTCAATTTTCCCCAGTCATTTGTGCCGTTATTTTGGGAGCAGGCAGCTTTTTTTGGCCTAAATTTAAAAATCCGCAGTTTCCCCAATCAATTTCCACCAGTGTGACTCAGTTACAATTTTTTTTTAGGTAAGTTTTTTTTTCAGCCAAAGGGGGCATAGCCAGCCACCTATGCCAATTTTGGCCATTTAGGGAACTTTGGCCAGCTGAGAGTTACTCCAGTTCTGCTTAGGCCAGCGTATGTGGCCTCTCCAGAACTACCTTGCAGAGTTAAAGAAATCGGCGCAGGTAAGTAAATCGGAGGAGGCCATTCAGCCTGGGCTCGGGGCAGGGAACAGACGAGGAGTGCACTTGGGGCCAGGGTCGGGCGGGGGAGCGGATCGGATCGGCAAGCCCTTCAGCCTGGGCTAGGGGCGGGGAACGGACCGAGAGGGCACTCGGGGCCAGGGTCGGCGAGGGAACGGATTGGATCGGTAAGCCCTTCAGCCTGGGCTAGGGTCAGGCAGCGGACCGGGAGGGCATTGGGGCCAGGGTCGGCAGGGGAGCGGATTGGCAAGCCCTTTGGCTTGGGCTCGGAGCGGTGAGCGCTGGTGCAATCCCTCCCTCACCACGTCAAAATCACCTCTCCTGGATGCCCTTGCACAGCATCGTCTTGATGCCACCGCTAACTCCCCGCCCAACAACCTCAACCCATACCCTTCCCTCAGCCCTATCGACATAAGTTTAAAAACAGCACCGAAAACACACCCTCCTTCCTGGCTACCGACACTGATGCAACCCCATTGGCAGGCTTAATATACCACCACAAATCACCCTTCCCAGCCACCCCTGCATGGCACCATCTTCATACCTTCACAATAAAACCTCTGACCCCCGCACAACAAGCTCGGCTCACACCCTGACCTCAACCTTATCAACATTGCCAAATCCGAGCTGTAGTGAGCATGCGCGTCCATTCGAACAAAGTCAAAAACTTAAGTTTTTTTTCCCGCGCACGCCCGGCTTCGTTTTTTTGGCGCAGACAGCAGGCTCCACCCCCCGAGGTGATTGGACATGCTGCGCGGCTCCGGATTCGATTTACAGATTGGGGAAAGTTTGGACAATTATTTATGGCGCATTTCTGGACTTAAAAACCCAGCGTAACTCTGGCAATACGCCAGAAAATGGGCTTGGGCAAAATTGAGCCCATGTTGATGCAAAGTAGTTTCCAGTGCACACATCACAGGCCCTAGTAGGTGGGATTTGGAGCAGCCCATTGGACCACCTGGAAATTGCTGTGCTTATTCTCATTCTGACACATTTCTTTTTTCTGTCTTGTTCAATCCTAGTTTCTGCCCTTTGAGCACTCGCTTTCTCTCTCATTCATTCTCCTTTCCTGTTTTATCTGCCATTTTGACAAATTTTTCCTAGCTTTTATTTTTTTCTCATTCTGACACATTTCAATACATGAGCTCATAGAATTGCTTTTTTCAGTCTTGCTCAATCCTGGTTTCTGCCCTTTTAAGCACTTGCTTTTCTCTCTCATTCATTCTCCTTTCCTGTTTTATCTGCCATTGTCAAATTTTTCTTAGCTCTTATTTTATTTCTATGATTATCTTGAGCAAATCCATTCTTTGTTGTACAGTAATACATGTAAAGATTGCTTTACAATTGGGTTGTGAGTAGACTACACTACAACACACTAATGATTATTTTAGGATTAACAAAACCAAGTACTAAAATGGTACTGGTATGATAAACTCAGACTGACCATCTGGTGGAATTCACTATCATCATTTGATCACTTGGATTGTTCATATGGTTTTGGTTTGCATTTTTTTTTAAACTCCGTGCCAGCAGATCCAGTGAATTCCAATCGTCCAGAATTCTGTATTCCCTGGCCAGTCCTTTTTTCAGATTTAAGTTCATTCTATAATGCTGCAATTACACCTATTGTTACAGTAATAAGGCCTTCGAGATATCTGGAGTAGCATTATTACTGTTATCTTAAAATTGTACAGTTTTAAACTATTTAAATAAAAATAAGCCTTAGAAATGTTGCTTCTGCTCTTGCTGCCTCTCCCTTCTTCCCATTTTTTCCTATATTTTATTTTACATTGCCAATATGTTATATTTTAACTTTTTTATATATAGTCACCATCCTACAGTATTCCACCTAAAATCCAAATCAGTAAAATTGGGCATCGTTTCCAAAAGCTGCTTTATTTTCGTTAACCGGGAGGATGAATGTTTAAAAGTTTGAATTGGTTGCTCTAATGTGCTCGGGTAAAAGATTGATTTTCATTCGAAAGCTCAAAGCAGCCCAAAAGGTCAACAAGGTACTGAGTTGGCAGGCCAGGGAGCGTTGGGTGGTGCTAAAGCAAGGTAGCTGATCAGCCTGTGCCAGGTTTAAAAAAAAAATTGAATAATTTTACTTCTAAAAGTGACATTACTTGGGCCAGGTTTTCTTTTTAATTGAATAATTTTACTTCTAAAAGTGACATTATTTGGTCGCCATGCCAGCTGCACAAAGAAGGGGCCGACGTTTTGCAATGCTGTGATCACAATCGCACAATACTGCCGGCTCAGCTGTGCTTTGGCGCTTGAACTCTCCGGCTCACTGTAGAGCCTGCTCCTTCTGACATTTTTGGCTGTTTTTGTTTTGATGCATTTTTAATCTGCAGCACAAGGGAAGAAACTGGCAGGTTATCATAAAACATTGGCAGAACCCCTGCCTGTCTATCTGTACCACATCTTTGCCCAGCACAAGGCAACAATATCAGCAGTAGATAGAGGTGGGGTTAGGTGAACATTGTTACCACACAAACTGTTCTCCAGTACAAACCAAGACATTTTTCCTATTTAAATATACACTGAATAAACAGCGTCTGACTGACTTGAGTAGTTTCTTCAGGGGTTCATGTGTTTTAATATTTAAAGTATGTATGCATTGCTTTCCAAGAACTGTCATTTCACAAGGAAAACAGGGAGGGGAATAGTAACAGGACAAAGCTGTCACCATAATTGTCATCTCAGTAAAACCAAACTGTAAACGGTATCTGCCATAGCTTTCCTTTGGTTATATTTGATTTTTTTTCCAAAGTGATCACAGCCTGAATGGATTTAAATGAAGACTACAATTTCAGAACTGACCATAAAACATTTTTGGAAATTTATGTTGGCCCTGCTTCATCATCATATTTGCTGCCATTCCTCTTGGCCTCTGAAAGGGTGAAATTCAAGCCGGTGCTGAACAGCGAAACTTGGTCTTCTCTATACCTGCCACTCCACATTTAGTAAACTAGAAATTTCTGCTGCAAAATGGACCCAGTTGGCTTTTTCTTATTTGACCCTGTCCAAACCTTTCGTGTCCATATTCATGGATTATTGTGTAGTTATGGAAAGCAAGAATGGATGGAGAGTGTGCCTGTAAGGGAAATCCCTTCTAGCTTCTTGTGTCATTTTAAATGCTTTCTTTGGAGATTTCCCACCACCATCTAGTTGCTAATTTATTTGCTTGCAGTTGCTTATGTTTTTCTTCCTTATGCTGTACACTGAACTAATTTTATTTGCAAATACTTTAGCCATTGTGGTTTGGCAATGCACACAGCTCACATTCCAGCCATCCTGCCTGGGCCTCACCATAAATTTGGGTAGGATTGCACTAGTTTAGGGGGGAAGAGGGAGGGAGGTATGGTTGTCAAAATGTGTTTTTTTTTGTTTCTACAAATTGTAGAAGAAAATAATTATATCCATTCACTTAAGGAAACTCTCTCTTTCTGTATTCCTCCCTTGTCTCCGGCGTTCAACCTAATTAATTATTTGTGTAAAAGGGAGCAGAGAGCAAGTCTTTGCATTTTATTTTCAAATCCAACTCAGTTGTGCTAGAAACTGCTGAAATAATTGCTTAATATTCTGTTTTCCTCTTGGCGGATTGGGTGTGTCTAGCATTGCACTGATTTGTGTTCTTCCCAACATATGAGTAACATTTCGAACAGAATGAGATCTAAAATGAAGAGTTAACATTAATGTAGGAAATGTTTAAAGTGTGGTATTATTAAACACCAAGAGGGTTACAGTGTGCTAATCTGAATGTTTGAGAGACATCATCTACATTGCAGCATCAATGAAAACAAATAGACCCCAACAGATAAAATATGTAACGTCTGATTATTCAGTACCTGATATGAAGCTTTAAGTTTATCTTTTATATATAGGGTAATATATTCTACAATTTAGCATGATGGTGGGAATAGAAAACCTGTTCCTGTTCCTTGCTAGTTATGTTCTGAAGTGTGTGACAGGACATCACTAGCTTCTATGTAATCTAGAAATGCTGCCCTTTGTTGTCCAGCTGCAAGGAAATTGCTTAAGGTGAGATATATTGAGTCCTTGTCTCAGATAATGAAGCTATTATCAGCAAAAATGCTAGTCTCAGTGGTGTGAAACATTATAAAATTTCAACTGCATGTGCTCAGTGTGTGATTATCGTACTGCCACAGTGATTGCAGCAAGGAGGAGGGGGAACTCCCATTTTAATACTTTCCAGATACAGAGTGTGATCTGTGATTAAGTGATTGTGGTGTTTCTCCCTCACCCGCCTTTGTTTGACCTTTGCCTTAATGCGATCTATTCGTATGCCAGTTAAAATGCTATACCCGCTAGGCAAAGGATGAGCATTGCTATACCTGCACAGAACAGTGCTTCAGCATTTTACCAGCTGGTTGTTTCATTTTGTTTGCTCAATGCCTCAGGCTTCAAATCCTTCGAGATGACATGTAATTGATATCAAAAGCTATTTTTAATATTTAAATATAATTTATGCAATCATATTTCTGTATTTTTATCAACTCTATATGCAAAACTCTAGTCATGGACCTCAACATACTTCGTAACTATGAGAGATTTGTGTTTATTGGGAAATTACAATGGTTGATACTTCATAATACTGATTGCATGTTACAGAAGGTAAGGTTACATGTAATGCTCAACTAAACTGTGTATTGGTTTTTATTGATGAACATGTACATAAAACCAATATTAGGAGCTTGCTGATTAGACATACTGTCCCAAACTTATCAAAATACTCCTGGGTAGCAACAGTTTTTAATAGAATTTTTTAAATGATTCACTCATGGGATGTGGGCATCTTTGGCAACGCCAGCATTTATTGCCCAACCTAATTGCCCTGGAGAAGGTGGTGGTGAGCTGCCTGAAACAAATGAGTGGCTTGCTCGACCATTTCAAAGGGCAGTTAAGAGTCAACCACATTGCTGTGGGTCTGGAGTCACATATAGGCCAGACCAGGTAAGGACGGCAGATTTCCTTCCCTACAGGACATTAGAATCTTCAGTTCCATGAATGAAATTTCATTAAAATCTTCAGGAATTGGAATTTATTTTAATATTTGCATTATCCAAATAATGGAATACATAATTTAATTATGCAGAAAGGCAGGTTACAAAATCTGAAATAATTTCTGTTCCTTCATTTTTTTAAATTTCCAATTGGCCCCTTGGGTCTCTTCTACCTTGCATGTTTCCCTGCTGGGGGAAGGAGGAGTTGTGAGTGACCTGATCTTGGGTCCTTGAGCCAATATCGTTCTGTGACTGGGTGCTGGGAGGTACCCAGGAGCAGTTCAAGACCAGGTCGACTGCAATCCAACTTGACCGACCAACCGTCTTGCCTGTGCCTCCTCATTCGGTTTCTTAGCATCATTAGTTCTCTGTGGGTACCCAAATCCAACCCACTTCATGACAGGGTGTTCGTACACTTATGTGCCAACAGATATATTGTTTCCTATTGTCAAATAAATTATTATATGCAGTATTTCTCTCAGTCACATTTACTTAAAAGTACAGAATCAAAATGCTGTAAATAAGGAATTTTGGGAACAATGAGTTATGAAGGCAGCAAGCCTTTGTATTACTGCTGCAGGTTCCACATGTTTGATGTTAAAGTGTACTTGGTGAATGCATGTGCAGCGTGTTCAAAAACCAGAATGGATAATTTTTTTAATTTAATACCATTAAATATTTTTTTAATCAATTGAGAATCATGGCTGAGGGTGAGTGGTGGAAAGAGGAATGTCTCTAATCCTTGGAGTTACTTGTATCTTTTTTGTTCAGTTCTAGTCGTTATTGGTAAAGCTAAGTTGGGGATAGCATGGTTTTCTATCCCTTTTCAAACACTGGTGCTTTCATCAGAGTTATATTTATAGACTATGTGGAATATATTTGTTTCTCCAACTAAATTAATGTTGGCAGTCGCAACAGTTACTGAAACCTTTTGGTTTCTGTTTTTGGAGTTTCATGTAGGCTGACTGTTACAATCGTAGTTTTGGCTGTTTAAAGCCAGAATTGACTATTTAATTATTACTAGCCATTGTTGCTAAATGTACAGTGTGTTGTATGTTCAAACATGATGATCTGTCCACTTTAGTGGAGCTCTGCTTCCATTTATCAGATACTGTGCTGTCTAATCCTGTCATGCTATCATTTAGTTTGCTAGTTACTGTGGAATATTTTTCTTTGAATAAAGTAAATAAAGCATGACATCTTGAAGATTATTATTTTGTCTTGTTTGAAGAGCATAAGTTTTGAATGTGGAATGTCCTGAAGAGTAAGCTTTAGCCATGTATTCCCCTTATTCTGTCTTTAGATATGCTCAATGTTAAATGAACATCCCTATATAAATTCCCACAGATAAGTTTCATTTTATTTTAATGCTGCCGCATGAGCTCCTGATAAAAGCCCAACAGTCAGAATTCTGAAACCATACTTTTGCCCCGATCTATATTTAACACCCAGCCTGTACTGCTCCTGATTTGTCAATTTGTTCCACCTGGATAATTTTATATAATGTATATGGAATATACAAAAAGGTAGAAAATCAATTTAGAATTTTAAATTTGAACATTATAATCAGAATCTGTTTTATTTGTTGGGGTTTAAAACTTTGATAAATAAAATTATAGATGCCAGTGTTTTCCTCTGTCACAGGAATTATAGCCAAGTGATGCCGAGACTGCGTTAGCAATGAAAGCAACATGTTGTGATTTCAGTTCGGCAACATATTTTACTACAGATTACAAATCATAAAATGATACAGCATGGAAGGAGGTCATTCAAACTATTGTGCCTGTGCCAGCTCTTTGATAGAGCTATACAATTAGTCCCACTCCCCTGCTCTTTTCCCATAGCCCTGCAAAGTTTTCCCCTTAAAGTAATTATCCCATTCCCTTTTGAAAGTTACTACTGAATCTGTCTCCAGCATCCTTTCAGGCAGTGCATTCCAGATCATGACAACTTGCTGCGTTTTAAAAAAAATTATTCTCGTGTCATGTCACCTCTGGTTCTTTTGCCAATTACCTTAAATCTGTGTCCTCTGGTTAACCATCCTTCTGCCACTAGAAACAGTTTCTCCTTATTTACTCTAAGCCCATCATGATTTTGAACACATCTATTAAATCCCCCCCTTAACCTTCTCTGCTCTAAGGAACAACCCCAACTTCTCTAGTCCCCACATAACTGAAATCCTGCATCCCTGGTACGATTCTAGTAAATCTCCTCACTTGGATTGGACAAGTCTTTTAGATTGTCTACTCGAAGAAAAGTCCAGCAAAAAGATTTTTAATTAAAGACATTCTTTAAAATGCATTTTTTCTTTTTGAAATGTAAAATGAGAACAGCCTACACTACTGTCTTTGTGCCAAATCTATCATTTGCTCTTTTCAGCAAAGCAATTATGTTTTTAAAAAGAAACACGAATAATGTGGAAATTAGTGTGGTACACATTGAGCATCCGAATGTGTAGTTTTTGTACTACTTGATCTGTCACTGAACAAAGTCACTGTTAAACCCTGGACAAGACAGTAAGAAAGCACTGTGGGGAAGCAACAATGAATTGAATGCCAATACTCTCAGCTACTCATTCTCGACACACCGAAACAAGCAGCCTTCAAAATACAAAGATAATGTTATATCAGTGAAAAGTGTCTATCTTTTGAAAGCAGCTGCTGTGCCCCTATGTAATGTAATTTATTTAATGGAAATATACTGTTCCATGATCTGTGCTTGGCAGAGCCAATTTTATTATTTGTGGTTCGGAAGTGTTGCCTCAGTCATCATGGGCTAATCCTGTTGAAATGTTTGACGCCTCAGTTCCACCCTATGAGTTATCTGATCAGAATGACCTCCCAAATCCTTCCAGTGCATTAACATTGTAATTGAACGTCAGTCAATGGCAGATAGTGTTCAACGTCTGGGTTTTTTGATAATACATTAAGTCTATGTAAATACTAATAACCTGCATTTAACAAACATCACAGCTTTATAAATTGTGACAGCATGATTTTGTGCTGCAGTGAAAAGGATTATTAATTAAGAGCATCATATTTTCCATCAGACAGGAAAGGCAGGAGGGGGGAGTCACAAAATTTTGAGAGGTTCAGCTGAGGAAGGTTCTTCAGTACATTTTCCAGAATACCTATCCTCGGCCTGAACCACCCTTCCTGCCAAAGTGTTCTAGTTATTGATCATTGTTTAAGTAAGGAAATGCTTCATGACATCTTGTCTTAACATTGCCTGGCATATGTTAAAGTATAGTTTCAGATTTACCTTTACTATCCTGCTAAGTATTTATATACCTCCTATAATGTCTCATCCAACACATCTATTTTTGAAGCTGAAGAGCCTTGACTTAGAAATATAGAAAATAGGTGCAGGAGTAGGCCATTCGGCCCTTCGAGCCTTATCAAGTTCTTTTCTCTGACACTGTCAGAGTCTCTGTTGTTGGATTGGTTCTCTCAAAAAGATTTCCAGTAATCCTCTGTTGTTTGTGTAGATATTAGAAACATAGAAAATAGGTGCAGGAGTAGGCCATTCGGCCTTTCGAGCCTGCACCGCCATTCAACGAATTCACGGCTGAACATGCAACTTCAGTACCCCATTCCTGCTTTCTCGCCATACTCCTTGATCCCCCTAGTAGAAAGGACTACATCTAACTCCTTTTTGAATATATTTAGTGAATTGGCCTCAACAACTTTCTGTGGTAGAGAATTCCACAGGTTCACCACTCTCTGGGTGAAGAAGTTTCTCCTCATCTCGGTCCTAAATGGCTTACCCCTTATCCTTAGACTGTGACCTCTGGTTCTGGACTTCCCCAACATTGGGAACATTCTTCCTGCATATAACCTGTCTTAAACTCGTCAGAATTTTAAACGTTTCTATGAGATCCCCTCTCATTCTTCTGAACTCCAGTGAATACAAGCCCAGTTGATCCAGTCTTTCTTGATATGTCAGTCCCTCCATCCCGGGAATCAGTCTGGTGAACCTTCGCTGCACTCCCTCAATAGCAAGAATGTCCTTCCTCAAGTTAGGAGACCAAAACTGTACACAATACTCCAGGTGTGGCCTCACCAAGGCCCTGTACAACTGTAGTAACACCTCCCTGCCCCTCTACTCAAATCCCCTTGCTATGAAGGCCAACATGCCATTTGCTTTCTTCACCACCTGCTGTACCTGCATGCCAACTTTCAATGACTGATGTACCATGACATAGACATAGAAACACCCAGGTCTCGTTGCACCTCCCCTTTTCCTAATCTGTCACCATTCAGATAATAGTCTGTCTCTCTGTTTTTACCACCAAAGTGGATAACCTCACATTTATCCACATTATACTTCATCTGCCATGCATTTGCCCACTCACCGAGCTTACCCAAGTCACTCTGCAGCCTCATAGCATCCTCCTCGCAGCTCACACTGCCACCCAACTTAGTGTCATCTGCAAATTTGGAGATACTACATTTAATCCCCTCGTCTAAATCATTAATGTACAATGTAAACAGCTGGGGCCCCAGCACAGAACCTTGCGGTACCCCACTCGTCACTGCCTGCCATTCTGAAAAGTACCCATTTACTCCTACTCTTTTCTGGGGTATAGTTCATCCAGTCACAGGATTTATTGTTCTACAGCTCCGATAGCCTAACTCAAACCTCTAAAAGTCTCAGAATGCACATGACATATGTTTGGAGTTGGGCTATAAATCCAGATATAGTGATGCTTTATAAGTTGCCCTGAACACTAGTTTATTCTCTTGAGTCAGAAAGGAAAGACATGACTAGTCCCTCTGATAAATTCAGCTACAAACCATTTAGGATTTCAGAGCGCACTCCATGATTTATTTTCATAGCATTTGTACCCTTTTATTGGTGCAAAGTTTCATTATCACTCATTTTTGTCTTGTTTATCAAGCCTCTTTAGGTTCTAAAAATGCTACTAGTTTGCATAACATTAGGCTGCAGAATATTTGAAGACCTGGAAAATCTAATAATTAAGTCAAAATGAAAATCAATGGAAATATATCTGGAATTGTAAGCCTTGGTGAATTGATAACCCATAAGTCTCCTATAGAATTATCATGGGAATTTTGCCTATGATGCCTGTTTCATTATGTAATTTATTCAGCACAAAATTATAACACACTGCAATGCTGATTCTGAGGAGAGGTGTATCTAAGACTGTATCTGCACTGACGGGAATATTTCCATGGAAGGAAACATGTTAGGCAACATGTGTTATTTATCAAATTATATGAACTGTAAGAAAATGTGCTTTTTAAACATCCCAATATTGAGATTTGAGCTAAATTCACCTTTGCCAATAATTGCCATATATTTGCTTGCAAGTATAAACTGCAGACTCCATAATGTTCTTCGCTGGTAGATTGATTCAGGATTGACACAGGAACACCTAATGGTCTGGAACACAGATTTAAAAAAGATTATACCAACCATGAGTCGATTGTAGAAATGTATAAGAAGCTGCCATGAAGGTTAATAAGTGGACTGCCAATTTCAGAATTGATTGAATTTCTTCTTTTCATTTCATGGTTAGCATTGAACCCGTATGTGATCCTTGCTACAGCACTTTATCTCTTTATGGTGGAGAGGTTTAGTCAGGGAGTTCCAGAGTTTGGGGCCTAGGCAACAGAAGGCACGGCCACCAATGGTTGAGTGATTATATTGGCAATTATCATTTATGTGCTGCATTTAACTTTGATATAGAGCCATCACACTAATGGTTCCTGTTGTTGTTGCTTTTCTATTGACTACCGCAGAAACATTGTGGTAACAAGGTAACTTCCTGAGTGGGTATGAATGAGAAAAGGCAAACTCTTTAGCAGCTATTTTCATGTCATCAATATTTAAACACTGCAACAAAATAGCACAATGAAATAGCATTCTGGGTTGTCGCTAAGTTTTTATTTTGTGTTTCAAAACAAACTACAGGGAACTTTCATATTGCTTGGAAAGTAATTCTAATTGTTTTGATCACTAAACCGTTCACTAAATTTGAGTCTCCCTTCAAGCTATTTGCAAATCTGCAGCCTCATGTAAGGTTTCTGTTAATGCAAAATGGAGTATGTACACTCACCCTGCAGGGACACATCCCATTTATGGAATCTTAGGTGCAGATTGGCAGATTCAAGGCTTAGGAACCTCCAAGTGTATGTAGAAGTATTGCTGGAATTTAACCAGCTAAATTTGCAAGGCTCCTTATTTTCAAATTCCTCCATGACCTCGCCCCTCCCTATCTCTGTAATCTCCTCCAGCCCCACAACCGCTTCCCCCCCACCCCCAAGATGTCTGTGTTCCTCTAATTCTGCCCTCCTGGGCATCCTTGATTATAATCTCTCAACCATTGGTGGCCATGCCTTCTGTTGCCTAGGCCCCAAGCTCAGGAACTCCCTGCTTAAACCTCTCTACCTCTCTCTCCTTCAAGACGCTCCTTAAAACATACCTTTGACAAAGTTTTTGGTCACCTGCGCTAATTTCTACTTATGCGGCTCAGTGTCAAATTTATATTGCATAATACTCCTGTGCAGCGCCTTAGGATGTTTAACTATGTTAACGGTGCTATATAAATATAAGTTGTTGTTTACCAATACAAATGACTGGTAAACTGTTTGCTATTTATCCAGCTAGGAACACCTATCCCATTTGGGCAATGGCGTGCATGGTTATCTAGAGCTGAGTGAGAAGAATTCCCCCACTGATAAGACTACCCCTCCAAGTCCCATTACTGAGCTAGGTTGGCTGGTGAATCAGTAACAGTGTCTTGGAGTACTGTGGACCTGCCTGGTTGAGTGTGGTCAGTGCTTTGATGCTGGGGATGTTGGCTTGATCGAGAACACTGACGATGGTGCGTCTATCCTCCCAGGGGATTTGCAGGATCTTGCAGAGACATCGTTGGTGGTATTTCTCCAGTGATTTGAGGTGTCTACTGTATATGGTCCATGTCTCTGAGCCATACAGGAAGGCGGGTATCACTACAACCCTGTAGACCATAAGCTTGGTGCCAGATTTGAGGGTCTGATCTTCGAACACTCTCTTCCTCAGGCGACCGAAGGCTGCGCTACCACACAGGAGGGGGTGTTGGACCTCGTCGTCAATGTCTAACTGATAGACCACTTTCCATACCTCAGGAGCCTATGTTGTCCAAGGTCGCGCCGTGGATTTTGACGATCGAGGTGCTGTGCTGTGTGACGGGATCAGGTTGGTGGGGGAACTTTGTCTCACGGATGTTTAGTGTAAGGCCCATGCTTTCAGTGAAAAAGTTGACAATGACTTGGAGTTCAGCTTCTGTGCGCAAACGCTAGTGTCGTCTGTGTACTGTAGTTCGACGACACAGGATGGGACGGTTTTGGATCTAGCCTGGAGGCGATGAAGGTTGAACAGGATCCCACTGGTTCTATAGTTTAGTTCCATTCCAGCGGGGAGCTTGTTGAGCGTGAGATGGAGCATTGCAGTGAGGAAGATCGAGAAGAGGGTTGATCAATCAGGCCAGCATCGAAGTACTGACCACAATCGACCAGCTCCGTTGGACGGGCCACATTGTCTGCATGCCCGACACAAGACTCCCAAAGCAAGTGCTCTACTCGGACCTCCTACACGGTAAGCGAGCCCGAGGTGGGTCGAGGAAATGTTTCAAGGACACCCTCAAAGCCTCCTTGATAAACTGCAACATCCCCACCGACACCTGGGAATCCCTAGCCAAAGACCGCCCTAAGTGGAGGAAGAGCACCCAGGAGGGCGCTGAACACCTCGAGTCTCGTCGCCGAGAGCATGCAGAAAGCAAGCGGAAGGAGCGTGCGTCAAACCAGACTCCCCACCCACTCTTTCCTTCAATGACTATCTGTCCTACCTGTGACAGATACTGTAATTCCCGAATTGGACTGTTCAGTCACCTGAGAACTCAGTTTTAGAGTGGAAGCAAGTCTTCCTCTATTTCGAGGGACTGCCGATGATGATGGATGATGGATCTGCCTGGTTCATGTATTGAGTTATCGAGTCAACCAAGCAATTTGCGTGTTAGGCATGTAATTACGCTACGTCCAAATTTCCTCGTTCTTTTTCACCTGTCTCGATCCCTGCAATTGAACACATTGGCTAATTATAATGGCACTGCCCCCCCCGCCCCCCTGCAATTCAAGAGTCAAACATGTGAATTTCCTGAAATGACACCAGCTCAAAACCGGTGTGAAATTAAGCACAGAATTTTAGACGCAGCAGGATTCAATCACATTGCGATTTCTTTTGAGCAATTAAAAAAATATATATTATTGAGACCTGCACTGTATTTTCTGTTTCTGTGAATGTTTTTTTATGGCAACAGTATAAGTCACATTAATGACTGAAAAGCATTCCTTGATTGCATGTTGTGCCGAATATGCAGGAATTAATATAAAAACAGAAAATGCTGGAAATCTCAGAGGGTCAGGCAGCATTTTCTGTTTTTATTTCAAATTCCAGCATCTGCAGTATTTTGCTTTTGTATGCAGGAATTAATGATGGCTTGAAACTTTAATTTTCATACTTAAAGAAGGAATGGCGCTTTCCTCGGGCCTCGATTGTTTATGTGGATTTCTGCTTGTTTAGGCTTATCTTTAAGCTCCAGCATTTTAGTGAGATTGCAGGAAAATTTGCTATAAATAGCCATTGGCAAAATAGACGCATGTAGGCACATGAATGGGTGTAATTTTGGGTGTAACTTGCCGATTTCGCCCCCACAGGAAATTCCAATATTAGAGCATTGTAGCACTTTGCAACCCAATTGTTACTGGATATACATACATATAAGAGTAGAAATGTATCTTCTTTAATAAAAACAGAAAATGCTTGAAATCTCAGCGGGTCAGGCAGCATCTGTGAAGAGAAAAAGTTAACGTTTCAGGTCGATGACCCTTCGTCAAAACTGCCGCATGTTTGGAAAGAACAGATTCTTAAGGAGCACTAAAAGTGGGAGGGGAAGAAAGAACCAAAGGGAAGGTCTGTAATAGGGTGGAAGACAGGAGAGATTAGAGAGACAAAAAGGATGATGGGCAGATTTGAAATGGTAATGGCAGAAGTTAGAAAAAAGGTTAATCTAGATCGGGTGTGAATGACGGAATAATTACCAGCTGCTATTGGAGACAGAAAATAATTATGTAAGATCGAGGAAGGGGGAAGGGAGCCAAATATGGGCAGAGGTTATCTGAAATTGTTGAACTTGAGTCCAGAAGGTTGTGAAGTGCCTAAACGAAAGACGAGGTGCTGTTCCTCAAGCTTGTGTTGAGCTTCATTGGAACAGTGTAGGAGGCCGAGGATGGAGATGTCGGAGAGGGAGTGGAGCGGGGAATTAAAGTGACAGGCGACCGGAAGCTCAAGGTCATGCTTGCAAACTGAACGGTGGTGTTCCGCAAAGCGGTCACCCAATCTGCGTTTGGTCTCCCCAATGTAGAGGAGACCACATCATGAGTAGCGAATACAGTATACTAAATTGAAAGAAGTACAAGTAAATCGTTGTTTCACCTGGAAGGAGTGTTTAGGGCCCTGGATAGTGGGAAGGGAAGTAAAAGGGCAAGTGTTGCATCTGCTGCGCTTACACGGGAAGGTGCTATGGGACAGGAGGGGGTGCTGGGGGTGTCGCGGAGGGAGTGGTCCCTTCGGAATGCTGAGAGGGGAGGGAAGGGGAAGATGTGATTGGTGGTGGGATCACGCTGGAGGTTGCGGAGGATGATCCGTTGAACATTTATCTCCTTGTTTGGGGATAAAATTGGTTGGGGCTCCTCTTTCATATCTTCATTCGCTCAGGTTTCCATCCCGGTTGCTTTCCCTTTTTCGCAAAGCAATTTCATCAGTTGACCCAGCAACAGCACCATACTAACGCGTTCCTATCAGTTATTGCTCCACTCCATTACTTTGGGAACTTTTTCATTTAAAGATTAGCATTGTGCTAGTTAATCTCAACATTCTCTCCATACTTAAGAGCAAACTCCCACTTACTGATTTAAAACTGGACACAGCCCAGCAGGGGACATTCAGGGAGAAAATATTTAAAATCACCAGTGAATACCAGGACTAAAGTTGATGAGGGACAGTTGTTTAATTATTACAGCACCAGAGCAACTATGGAAAGAAATGTGCCAGATGAAAAGGGGGAAAAACCAAATTAGAAATGTATTTATAGAGACCAGCCTACATGAAGGTGAGAATTTTGGTTGATAAAAGCTTTGTAATTTTATATGTCATATTTCAGTTTTGCTTTGTGAAATTTCGAATAGAGGGAGATGTTCTTGACAGGAATTATTGTTCATGGACAAGTTCATTATCTCCTGGCCGATATCCCAACTTCCACCCTCCGTAAAGTTCAATTCATCCAAAACGCAACTCCCTGCATCCTAACTTGTACCAAGTCCCTTTCACCCATCACCCCTGTGCTCACTGACCTACAGTGGCTCCCAGTCCAGCAATGCCTCAAGTTGAAAATTCTCATCCTTGTGTTCAAATCCATCCATGGCCTCGCCCCTCCCTATCTCCCTAACCTCCTCTGGCCCTACAACCCTTCGAGATCGCTGCGTTCCTTCAATTCTGGCCTCTTTCGCAGCCTTGATTTCCTTCGTCCCTCATTGGTGGTGTCCATGCCTTCAGCTGCCTAGGGCCTAAGCTCTGAAATTCCCTACCTAAACCTTTGCAGCTCTCTATTATCCTTTATCTTTTACGAAGCTCCTTAACACCTACCTCTTTGACGAAGCTTTTGGTCCTCGGTCTAATATTTCATGGGGTTTGATGTCAAATTTTGTCTGATAACACTTCTGTGAAGCATCTTGGGAGGTTTTACTACATTAAAGGTGCTATTTAAATGTAAGTTGTTGTTGAATTATGTAGGCCTGCCTCATTTATGCAATAAACATTTTCAGCAAATATTGGTCAGTTTTTTTTCATATTGTAATCTTTCAATTTTTGGGGGTTGGTGGTGGAGGGAGAGAATATCTTTAATCTCCTGCTAAGGTTTGGTTTGGTTTTGGACTAGGGAATCCATTTTGAATGGAGTGGCCAGAAGTTTCTAAAATAAAAACTGGTCACCAGATGTCTGATCTTTTAACGTATAAGTCTGTCTTTTAAAAAAAAAACTTCCATTTAATGATGGGTCATTATTTTGAAGGGTAAGTAATATTTTCGAATATATTTTAGCATCAAGCAGCTGAACTCGTGCCATAATTCCATCTTTTATCTGGAGGGGTTTTGTTGTCTGTGGCTGTGATGGTAAATAGTCTGCCTCGATTGTGCAATGGACGAAATATATTTGTTTTAAAACATTTTTCAGGAGTAGCAGGGAGGGATAGAAATTAATTAATAGTTGTTTGCAATAAAACGGCAGCCTTAAAAGACAGACAGGTAGTCATTTAGGACAACGCATTGTGAACAATTATTTAGTGTTGTAAATATCCAAGAATTTAAATATACCATGAGTGAACATTATTCACGTTACCTTATTGAATCATGCATTTTGTAAGTGAAAAGGGGAGAAGAAAATGTTTCAAGCTACACAGGGAATATTTTGGATGAGCGACCAGGAGCGCAGAATCCTCGCGGTAGCTACACCCTATTGTCAGGAACAGACCGCTCCAATAGCCTTGCACCATAGCGTTGTCTTTGTTTCCCCTGAAGGTAAAAAGGCAGCCGAGATTTGTTGCCATGGGTAGGGGAGATAAACAACGTAATAAAAACTGATTGGGAAGCAGTCCAGACCAATCGCATATTAACAGAATACAAGTGCAGCAGTGAAGAAACACTAATATTTTAGAATCAAATTTTTCCCGCAGTCTACGCCGTGAATCCATTTAAACATTTGGCATTGAGTGAGGGGCATGCATAGAATTTACAGCACAGAAACAGGCCATTGGGTCCATGAGATCTATGCCGGTGTTCGTGTTCCACACTGCAACTATTAAGATGAGTTCGAATTGGGGGTTGTCCATGAGGTTCCTGGCGTTAAGGTCCCAAGATTCATTTTGAAGGGCTAACAGCGCAAAAACACTGTTTAACACCTCCCCCTCTATGAACACACACACACACTGCTGAGCAGGGGGTTGCGTGGGCTGAGAAGCCAGAGGTCCGGGCGGCTCGAGCTGAGGTTGAGCTCTGATTGGCTGCCGGCAGCGCCGGCACCAGGACAACGGGCGCCCCGAGCGGGAAGGAGGGAGCGCGAGGCCGAGCTCGAGCAGAGAGGAGAGGTGGTGGCGCCGCCGTGACTGCGCCATTCACCCGGAGTGAAGCAGCAGCAGGTCAGGCTAGGCCGTCTGGAACTTTCTAATCATCAGTACAGCTGATGAGTGTCGACTCAGTCAACGGGAGGCCGACCGGGTTTTATTTTTTGTAAAAGCGGCTGAGTTTTTGTCAAGTTTTGCCGGTCGGCTGTTGGCGCTGACCGTTAAGCCGGAGGGACCAGCCCCTTCTGTTGTCCCCGCCCCGGAGCGTCCACCTGCCAAATCGTGCGCCCCACGAGGTTGGTGCGGCGGCGCGCAGGCGCAGTGCGGTGCGGGGAAGCATTTCCTGCCAGATAGTGAGAGTGGGCGGCCGCTGCTAGCCGGGGATGGAGAGGAAAATAACGGTCAGCAGCCAGTGTGGGTGAAAAGCCGGGCGCCGCCCGCCGTGATTTCAACTCCCGTACTCCACGGTATGAATTACAACCGGTATTTGGGTTTGTTTGAGCTGTAAATGATGGGATATTGGCGAGTTGTGAGGACGGTGACCCGGGGTGAAGTGGTCCCTGTTGTGCGTGTTTAGTGTTTAAATCCTCCCACCTCCCCTCCGGTTGTTTACCCGAGGAGAGGCCGCCTCTTTGTGCGAGGCAATGCGATAGATGGGTTGCAGTTCCTGGTCGATCGTGTCGCATCCCTTGCCTCTGCCGTCAAGGTGAGCCCCTCCCCCGGATGGAAACACCCCTGCCGGATTTATAAATCCGTAACAAATAGGCCTCCGGGGCAGACGAAAGGCCGAGGTGAACAGGGTCTCTGGAGCCTGTAAATAGTGACTCCAGTGATGACAATGAGAGTGGTCTTTGTCCTGGTCACATTAACGAGACCAGGCTCTGGTCTCTAGTCTAACAACTGCTGTGAAAACAGTCAATGTTGGCCATGCACAGCAGGCCAGGACAGCATCTGTTAAAAGAAAAGACCACTTAACGTTTCCGGTTTCATCGGAGCATGAGGAGAAGAATTGGGGTAGGTTGCCAAAGGCTTGATGCAAGACGTAGGCTTTGAGGCTTTTGAAGGCGGGGAGAGAGGTAGCAAGGTAAAGGGGTTTAGGGAGAGAGTTCTAGATTGTAGGGACAATTTGGCTTAAGGTAAAGGGAGGGTGGATGCAAACCAGGTCAGAATCCGAATCACTCCGTTATACAAGAAGGGAGAGAAAAACTCCAGAACTATCAGTAGTTGCGGGGGGGATTACTGAAATCTATCATGAGGGGCATAGTGACTGAACATTTGAAAAAGTATAACGCTGATCAAAGAGAATCAGTACAGATTTGTGTAGGTTATATCCAACTAATCTATTTGAAATTTTTGAGTAGGTCACTAACATAGTGGATAGGGGAATGTTTATGGATGTTGCCTATATGGACTTCCAGAAGGCATTTAATCATCATTGCTGGAACACACTACCTAACAGCATTGTGGGAGCACTTTCCCCAGTTGTTCAAGAAAGAGGCTCACCCCCACCTTTTCTTGGGCAACTATGGATAGGCAATAAATGCTAGTCTTGCTAGTGACACCCATATCTCTATTTATATTATATATAATTATGCAGTTATATAGGGCATGTGGAGACTGCAGCTGGAGTACTATGTGCAGTTTTGATCTTACCTAAGGCTGAATATACTTGAGAGGGTGCAACAAAGGTTCACTAGATTGATTCCTGGAATGAGAGGGTTGCCCTATGAGGAGATATTGAGCAGAATGGGCCTATATTCTCCAGAGTTTAGAAGAATGAGAGGTGATCTCATTGAGACATACAATTCTGAAGGGGATTCATCGGGTAGATGCTTAAAGGCTGGTTCTCCTGTTTGGATAAGGCGTTGGCCATTTTGGACTGAGAATGAAGAAAAATATCTTCACTCAGATGGTTGTGAATCTTTGGAATTCTCTACCCCAGAGTGCTGTGGATGTGCAATCAATAAGTATATTCAAGACTAAGATAGCTAGATTTTTGGGCAATAAGGGAATTGAGGGATATGGGGATAAGGCGAGAAAGTGGAGTTGTGATGGAAGATCAGCCTAGATCTTATTGGATGGCAGAGCAGGTTCAAGGGGCAGTATGGCCTACTTCTATTTCCTGTGTCTTTGTATCCTGAGAGTGAATTTTTTAAAAGCTTCTGGAAAAGAGATTTTTAGCAAAGATGAAAGCATGTGGAATTGGTAACTTTGACATGGATTGATAATTGGTTGAGTGGTAGGAGACAAAAAAGTCGGGGTAAAGGTGCTTTACTCTGATTGGCAGAATGTGATAGAAAGTAAGACTTGCATTTATGCAGCGCCTTTCACGACCACCAGATGTCCCAAAGTGCTTTACAGGTAATGAAGTACTTTTGGAGTGTAGTCACTGTTGTAATGTGGGAAATGCGGCAGCCAATTTGCACACAAGCAAGTTCTCACAAACAGCAATGTGATAATGACCAGATAACCTGTTTGTTATGTTGATTGAGGGATAAATATTGGCCAGGACACCGGGGATAACTCTCCTACTCTTCTTTTACATCCACTTGAGAGAGCCTCGGTTTAACATCTCATCGGAAAGCTGGCATCTCCGACAATGCAGCGCTCCCTTAGCATTGCACTGGAGTGTCAGCCGAGATTTTTGTGCTCGAGTCTCTGGAGTGGGACTTGAACACACAACCTTCTGACTCGGAGGCGAGAGTGCTACCCACTGAGCCATAGCTTACCCACAACATTCTGACTCGGAGGCAAGGTTTTTTTTATTCGTTCTGGGATGTGGACGTTGCTGGCAAGGTCAGCATTTATTGTCCATCCCTAATTGCCCTTGAGAAGGTGGTGATGAGCTGCCGCCTTGAACTGCTGCACAAGTACTCCCACAGTGCTCTTAGGGAGGGAGTTCCAGGCTTTTGACCCAGCGACGATGAAGGAACGGCGATGTACTTCCATATGGTGTGTAACTTGGAGGGGAACTTGAGGTGATAGTGTTCTGAGCTGAGCCAAATGGTGTTCCCCAAGGATCTGAACTTGGTCTCAGCTTTTCACCATAGATATCAATGACTTGGATGAAGGTGCAGATAGTTGCATATCCAAGTTTGCAGATGACACTGTTAGGAGGCATCGTAAGTTTTGCAGATGAGAGCAGGACGTCACAAAGGGACAAAGGTAGATTATGAGCAGGCAAAACTCTGCAGTTGGAGTTCAGTGTAGGATAATTAAGGTAACTTTGGATCCAAGAAAGGCACATAAAAATATTTTATTAAGTGAGAAATTAGGAACTGTGGAAGAGCAAAGGGATTTGGATATCCATGTACACAACTCTTTTGGAGTAAACAATAAACATTAAATCTTAAACATTAAATCGTGCCCCCCGATCTGGGGGACACTCCAAACATTTCCTAAGGCCCTTTTTTTTTTTGTATTTTTATAGTTGTCCATGTACACAACACTAAAAGCTAGTGCACAGGTACAAATAATCAAAAAGGCTAATGGGTTGTTGGCCTTTATTACAAGGGGGCTAAAAAGTAAAGGAGTGGAATTGATGCTTTAGTTATGCTGACACTACCGTATAGAGCTGCGATCAGACCCCATCTAGAGTGCTGCGTTCAACGAATAAAGTACTTTTTTGACATGTAATGTAGGAAACTCGGCAGCCAATTTGTGCACAGCAAGGTCCCACAAACAGCATTGTGATGAAAACCAGATATTCTGATTTTTCGTGATGTTGGTTGAAGGATAAATATTGACCAGGACACTAAGAGAACTCCCCAGCTCCTCTTTGAATAGTGCTGTGGGATCTTTTAGTCCACATGAGAGGGAAGACGGGGGCTTCGGTTTAACGTCTCATCCGAAAGATGGTACCTCAGATAGTACTGCACTCCATCAGTATTGCACTGCAGTGTCAGCGTAACGTATGTGCTCAAGACTAGAGTGGAACTTGAATGTGCAACCTACTGACTCGGAAGCTAAAGTGCTATCACTGGATAACATGGGAGTACAGCGTAGATTCACCAGAACAAAGGGTTAAATTGAGAATGGGTTGCATAACTTGACTTGTATTAGAATGCTGAGGGGAGACCTAATCGAGGTTTTTAAAATGATAAAGGGATTCAGTAGGGTAGATACAGAGAAGCTGTTTCCTCCGGTGGGGGAATCCAGAACAATGGGGCATCATCTTAGAATTAGAGCTAGACCATTTAGGAATTAAATCAGGAAACACTTCTTCCCCAAAGGACTGGATGCTGGGTGAATTGAAATTTTCACGACTGAGATTAATAGATTTTTGTTAGGTAAGGGTATTGAGGGATATGAAGCACCAGTAGGTAAATGGAGTTGAGGTACAAATCAGCCATAATCTTGTAGAATGGCGGAACAGGCTTGAAAGGTTGATTGGCAGTGATGGGGCATGAGGCTTTCAGTGATAGTGATAGTAACTTTGAGGGTTGAGGTAGCAAGAGTGTTGGTGATGGATAGTATGTGGGGTTTGAAGGTCAGCTCAAGGTCAAATAGGGCACTGAAATTGTGTGCTGGGGGAGGGGGGGGGCGGGGGAAAGCGAAGCAGGGGAGGAACCTGTCAAACTAGGATGCAGAGGATATGGTGGGAGATGAGAAGGATGAATGAACTTGCTGATAAATGTGAGAAGGTTCTGGTTCATCCAAGAGTCCACGTCAGACAAGGAGTCACATAGTTACGGGTTCAGGTGTGGTAGGGAGGTAGACTTGAATGTCCCAGTGCTTGCTGATTATAGAACAACAACAACTTGTATTTATGTAGCGCCTAAACTGGAACTTAACGTAGTAAAACAGCCCAAGGCGCTTCACAGTGCTAGAAGACAAAAAAATAAATTTGACACTGAGCCAGAAAAGAAAAATTTACAGTAGATGACCAAAAACTTGGGCCAAAGAGGTAGATTTTAAGGAGCGTCTTGAAGGAGGAAAGAGAGGCGGAGCGGTTTAGGGAGGGAGTTCCAGAGCTTAGGGCTGAGGCAGCTGAAGGCACGGTCACTGATGGTTGAGCAATTATAATCAGTACTGCTTGGGGGCAGAATTTGTGGAGTGCAGAAATCTTGGGGTGGGGGGGGGGGTGGTTGGGGGTTGTGAGGCTGAAGGAGATTACAGAGATAGCGAGGGGCAAGGAGGGATTTGTAAACATGGATGAGAATTTTGAAATCCAAGCATTGCTTAACTGGGAGCCAATGTCAGCGAACACAGGGGTGATGGGTGATCAGGACTTTGTGCAAATTAGGACACGGGCTGCCAAGTTTTGGATCACCAAGTTTACATTGTCAAGTCTAGAGGTAACAAAGGCATGGATGAGAGTTTCAGCAGCAGATGAGCTGTGGCAGGGGCGGTGACAGGCAATGTTACGGAGGTGAAAATAGGCGGTTTTAGTTATGCCGCGGATATAAGGACATAAGAAATAGGAACAGGAGTAGGTCATTCAGCCCCTCGAGCCTGCTCCACCATTCAATAAGATCATGGCTGATCTGATCTCGGACTCGGCTCCATCCCCGCCTGCGCTCCATAACCCCTTATCCCCTTATCGTTTAAGAAACTGTCTATTTCTGTTGTAAATTTATTCAATGTCCCAGCTTCCGCAGCGCTCTGAGGCAGCGAATTTCACAGATTTACAACCCTCTGAGAAGAAATTTCTCCTCATCTCAGTTTTAAATGAGTGACCCCTTATTCTAAGATCATGCTCTCTAATTCTAGTCTCTCCATCAGTGGAAACATCCTCTCTGCATCCACATTGTCAAGCCCCCTCATAATCTTATACGTTTCTATAAGATCACCTCTCATTCTTCTGAATTCCATTGAGTCGAGGCCCAACCTACTCAACCTTTCCTCATAAGTCAACCCCTTCATCTCCGGAATCAATCTGGTGAACCTTCTCTGAACTGCCTCCAAAGCAAGTATATCCTTTCGTAAATATGGAAACCAAAACTGCATGCAGTATTCCAGGTGTGGTCTCACCAATACCCTGTATAGCTGTAGCAAGACTTCCCTGCTTTTATACTCCATCCCCTTTGCAATAAAGGCCAAGATTCCATTGGCCTTCCTGATCACTTGTTGTATCTGCATACTCTGTTTCATGCACAAGTACCCCCAGGTCCTGCTGTACTGTGGCACTTTGCAATCTTTCTCCATTTAAATAATAACTTGCTCTTTGATTTTTTTTCTGCCAAACTGCATGACCTCACACTTTCCAACATTATACTCCATCTGCCAAATCTTTGCCTGCTCACTTCGCCTATCTATGTGCTTTTGCAGATTTTTTGCGTCCTCACACATTGCTTTTCCTCCCATCTTTGTATCGTCAGAAAACTTGGCTACATTACACTCAGTCCCTTCTTCCAAGTCTTTAATATAGATTGTAAATAGTTGGTCGCAGCACTGATCCCTGCGGCATTCCACTAGTTTGTAGCCGGAAGCTCATTTCAGGGTCAAATCTGACACCTAGGTTGCGAACGATCTGGTTCAGCCTCAGACAGATGCAGGGAGAGGGATGGAGTCAGTTGCTAGGGAACTTAGTTTGGCGGGGACCAAAGACAATGGCTTCGGTCCTCCCAATATTTAATTGGAGAAAATATAGCTGAGGGAAAGACAGAAAAAAGGAGGGGGGCCAGTAATACAGTCCTGAGGCACATTCATGATAACCATGCCTTTGTTTGAGGAGAACTCATTGCAAGAGATGTGTCTGTTGTGCTTGGGTTAATTTGATGACAAAACCATCTCAGAGCTGTGCACATCTGTGATCTTTGACTCCAAAAACCAGTGGATGTCATGGTTTTTGAAATAACGTCAGCAGATTTGTTGTCATCAGATTTCTTTTATTTTTCTGCATTTGACTTGCTCGCAAGTTCCTAGGTGTATATTAATTTAATTATATTTTATGCAATGTTGGTACTTTTGGACAGCTGACATTGTTTGGAACTTGAGACAGGGAACTCCAAGTGCGCTTTAATATTTGTAGTTTCCCCACACTACTGGTCCGTATAGTTCAGCATACTGATGTGACAGCAATTAGATATCGAGTGAAATGCATCAGTGATGAAGCCCATGATTTGTTTAAATTGTTCCATTCGGACTTGGGGTCTGTTTATACAATGAATATAGGAGGTTTCAAATTTTGATTTAACATTTAAAAAAAAAAGCTTGCTAATTGAAAAAAATCAGTGAAAGTGGTATGGTTATTTTGTTTTTAAAGTGTGGTAATTCACTATGTTAGAGTTAGATAGTCAATTGTTTAAAAAAAAATCTGCAAATTAACTTGTTATTTTTTGAACTGCAGGACATGTTATAAAATACAATGTTATCCTCCCCATTAACCACCCATCTAATAACTTCATTAATGTGCTGCATTCTGGAATGCTTTGTTTGAGAAACATCGAGGTTACAGGTTCAGTGATCATTAGACAAAATGCTGTCAGAAGGATACATATAAATATACTGCCATTGATGCAGCCTAATACATACTCTTCCAATAATGTTTATAGTTTTGAATGTAGAATAGTGATGTACTGTGATGTATTGTGCAGAATGTATCTCAGAACTAGAGGATGCATGATTCCAGTTTAGGCTGAAGGGGAAATAGTGAATGTAACATAGTCACTTGTTCCATAAGGAAAGTACAAAGATGAGAGGGAGAGTTAACCAAAGTCACAGTTCCTTGTACATATTCTAACAATTATTACTGACTGACAGCCTTGCGGATAGATTACTTCTCTTCACTTTTAGCTTGGGAAGAAGCCTTAAAATGTAAGAATCAGAACAATTTCCATTTTAAAAGAAATTGTGAAATCACGAACATAGTAATCTCTGCTGGTCCAGACATTCTAAACAGCTGTGTTTCCTAGATTTAAAAAAAATATATAACTTGAATAACATAGCAGGTGTTGCAGGTTATATGCTTGCAAGATTTGATGTGGAGATTGCAAACAATTCCACTGCAGTGGCCAAGTCTCGCCTACAAATCAGGTTGTAGCTCACTGCCGAGCAGGTGCCACAACTTCTACGAAGCCGAATATTTCTCCTTATTTTCTCCCTATCTCTGGAAGTAAAACTCTATATATGGCCGAGAATTTCCTCTAATAGTGTAATCGGTGTCGATTTATGCTAAAATTTCCTGTGCATCTAATTAGACTACACCAGAGCATTAGAAAAGTGTGAAGTGTACCGAAGAAATGCCCTTTAGCATTGTCCTGACTGGTCAAATCTCTGTTATCAATATCTGTGCAACACCTCAAAGTCGTTTACAGCAATAACTCAAATTAGATTAAAAGACCATTGCTGCAAATGGTGTTATAAAATTGCCTTTAAGTCAGCAGATTGTGGGTTCGAGCCCCCCCCCCCCCCCCCCAGCACTTGAGCACCTAATCAAACTGACACCCCAATGCAGTATATAAGGATAACTACATTGCTGGAGGTGCCGGTCTTTGGATGAAACATTAAACCCCAAATCCCTTGGTCTATTTTCCAGGTTCAGCTACGCATTATAGATTACAAATTATATCCTCTGACATTGTGAGTGTGCGGCATTGTTTCCTCCTTGAGTTCTCTGACAGTGGACCATACCACCTCCAATACTTGTCCTCCATAGACCAGCTCCGTGGGACTGGTCCCTGCTGCTTGGTTCCACTCTTTCCTATCTGTTTGTGGACAGGGAATCTGCAGCAATTACTTTCTTCCTGGCCCCACACCATTACTTCTGGAGTTGCCCCAAAGATCTATCCTTGGTCCTCTTCCCCTTCCTCATCTACATGCTAACATCCATAGACATGGAGTTAGATTTTACATGTACAGTGGCTCTGTGCATTTTCACCAATTCCACCCTGTTCCCAGCCACACTTTCAGGCTGAAACATAGAAATGTAGAAATTAGGTGCAGGAGCAGGCCATTTGACACTTCGAGCCTGCACCGCCATTCAATAAGATCATGACTGATCATTCAACCTCAGTACCCCTTTCCAGCTTTCTCTCCATACCCCTTGATCCCTTTGGCCGTAAGGGCCATATCTAACTCCCTTTTGAATATATCTAATGAACTGGCCTCAACAACTTTCTGCGGTAGAGAATTTCACAGGTTAACACTCTCCGAGTGAAGAAGTTTCTCCTCATTTCGATCCTAAATGGCTTACCCCTTATTCTTAGACAGTGACCCCTGGTTCTGGAACTCCCCAGCAACGGTGACATTCTTCCTGCATCTAACCTGTCCAATCCAGTCAGAATGTTATATGTTTCTATGAGATCCCCTCTAATTCTTCTAAACTCCAGTGAATACAAATCCAGTTGATCCAGTCTCGCCTCATATGTTGGTCCTGCCATCCCGGGAATCAATCTGGTGAACCTTCACTGTACTCCCTCAATAGCAAGAATGTCCTTCCTCAGATTAGAAGACCAAAACTGAACACACTATTCCAGGTGTGGCCTCACCAAGGCTCTGTACAACTGCAGTAAGACCTCCTTGCTTCTATACTCAAATCCTCTAGCTATGAAGGCCAATATGCCATTTGCTGCCTTCACCGCCTGCATATCAAACTTCAATGACTGATGTACCATGATACCCAGGTCCCGTTGCACCTCCCCTTTTCCTAATCTGTCACCATTCAGATAATATTCTGTCTTCCTGTTTTTGCCACCAAACAAGATAACCTCACATTTATCCACATTATACTGCATCTGCCATGCATTTACCCACTCACCTAACCTGTCCAAGTCACCCTGTAGCCTCTTAGCATCCTCCTCACTGTTCACACTACCACCCAGCTTGGTGTCATCTGCAAACATGGAGATATTGCATTCAATTCCTTCATCTAAATCATTGATGTATATTGTAAATAGCTGGGGTCCCAGCACTGAACCCTGCGGCACCCCACTGGTCACTGCCTGCCATTCTGAAAAGGACCTGTTTATTCCGATTATCTGCTTCCTGTCTGCCAACCAGTTCTCTATCCACGTCAATACATTAACCCCAATACCATGTGCTTTAATTTTGCACACTAATCTCTTGTGTGGGACCTTGTCAAAAGCCTTTTGAAAGTCCAAATACAGCACATCCACTAGTTCTCCCTTGTCCACTCTACTAGTTATATCTTCAAAAAACTCCAAGATTTGTCAAGCATGATTTCTCTTTCATAAATCCATGCTGACTTGTCACTGCTTTCCAAATGTGCTGCTATTTCATCTTTAATAATTGATTCCAACATTTTCCCCACCACCGATGTCAGGCTAACCGGTCTATAATTCCCTGTTATTTCTTTCCCTCCTTTTTTTTAAAAAGTGGTGTTACATTAGCTACCCTCCAGTCCATAGGAATTGATCCAGAATCAATAGAATGTTGGAAAATGATCACCAATGCATCCACTATTTCTAGGGCCACTTCCTTAAGCACTCTGGGATGCAGCCTATCAGGCCCTGGGAATTTATCGGCCTTCAATCCCATCAATTTCCCGAGCACAATTTGCTGACTAATAAGGATTTCCTTCAGTTCCTCCTTTTCGCTAGACCCTCGAACCCCTAGTATTTCCGGAAGGTTATTTGTGTCTTCCTTAGTGAAGACAGATCCAAAGTATTTGTTCAATTGGTCTGCCATCCCTTTGTTCCCCATTATAAATTCACTTGATTCTGACTGCAAAAGACCTACGTTGGTCTTCACTAATCTTTTTCTCTTCAAATATCTATAGAAGTTTTTGCAGTCGGTTTTTATGTTCCCTGCAAGCTTACTCTCATACTCTATATTCCCCCTCCTAATTAGACCTTTGTCCTCCCCTGCTGAATTCTAAATTTCTCCCAGTCTTCAGGTTTGCTGCTTTTTCTGGTCAATTTATATGCCTCTTCCTTGGATTTAGCACTATCCCTAATTTCCCTTAGTCACGGTTGAGCTACCTTCCCCGTTTTATTTTTACTCCAGACAGGGATGTACAATTGTTGAAGTTCATCCATGTAATCTATAAATGTCTGCCATTGCCTTTACACTGTCAACCCTTTAAGTATCATTTGCCAGTCTATCCTAGCCAATTCACGTCTCATACCATCGAAGTTACCTTTCCTTAAGTTCAGGACCCTAGTCTCTGAATTAACATGGTCACTCTCCATCTTAATAAAGAATTCGATCATATTATGGTCACTCTTCCCCAAGGGGCCTCGCACAACAAGATTGCTAATTAGGCCTCTCTCATTACACAACACCCAGTCTAGGATGGCCAGCTCTTTAGTTGATTCCTCAACATATTGGTCCAGAAAGCCATCCCTAATATACTCCAGGAAATCCTCCTTCACCGCATTGCTATCAGCTTGGTTAGCCCAATCTATATGTAGATTAAAGTTGCCCATGATAACTGCTGTACCTTTATTGCACGCATCCCTAATTTCTTGCTTGATGTCATCCCCAACCTCACGACTACTGTTTGGTGGTCTGTACTCCCACTAGCGTTTTAGAAACATTGAAACATAGAAAATAGGTGCAGGAGCAGGCCATTCAGCCCTTCTAGCCTGCACCGCCATTCAATGAGTTCATGGCTGAACATTCAACTTCAGTACCCCATTCCTGCTTTCTCGCCATACCCCTTGATCCCCCGAGTAGTAAGGACTTCATCTAACTCCCTTTTGAATATATTTAGTGAATTGGCCCCAACCACTTTCTGTGGCAGAGAATTCCACAGGTTCACCACTCTCTGGGTGAAGAATTCACTCCTCATCTCGGTCCTAAATAGCTTACCCCTTATCCTTAGACTGTGACCCCTGGTTCTGGACTTCCCCAACATTGGGAACATTCTTCCTGCATCTAACCTGTCTAAACCCTTCAGAATTTTAAACGTTTCTATGAGGTCCCCTCTCGTTCTTCTGAACTCCAGTGAATACAAGCCCAGTTGATCCAGTCTTTCTTGATGGGTCAGTCCCACCATCCCGGGAATCAGTCTAGTGAATCTTCGCTGCACTCCCTCAATAGCAAGAATGTCCTTCCTCAAGTTAGGAGACCAAAATTGTACACAATACTCCAGGTGTGGCCTCACCAAGGCCCTGTACAACTGTAGCAACACCTCCCTGCCCCTGTACTCAAATCCCCTCGCTATGAAGACCAACATGCCATTTGCTTTCTTAACCGCCTGCTGTACCTGCATGGCAACCTTCAATTGTTAAGTTCTATTTCGGGTGGTCAGCTGCATTCGACAACAATCGAGTCAGATACCTTCAATCTTTACATCTTTATTGAAGCAGCTTCGGACCTGTTACCAAACTGCCAGCACAGAGTCTATAGATTCCGGGGCAGGCAGACGAAAGGTCTGCCTATCCTTACAGACGCATCCTTTTTATTCTTACAAACTAGAGGAGGTATGGCCCGCTTCATCAATCACAGTGTGTTACTAGGGCTTCATGAATTGACAGCCTGTTTATCTTTAGAACACTTTATACTTTTACGAGCTTTACTGGAAACATCCTCAAAAAATTCCAGAAGATTTGTCAAGCATGATTTCCCCTTCACAAATCCATGCTGACTTGGACCTATCATGTCGCCATTTTCCAAATGCGCTGCTATGACATCCTTAATAATTGATTCCATCATTTTACCCACTACTGAGGTCAGGCTGACCGGTCTATAATTCCTTGTTTTCTCTCTCCTTTTTTAAAAAGTGGTGTTACATTAGCTACCCTCCAGTCCATAGGAATTGATCCAGTGTCAATAGAATGTTGGAAAATGATCACCAATGCATCCACTATTTTTAGGGCCACTTCCTTAGGCTGCATCCCAGAGTGCTTATCAGGCCCTGGGGATTTATCGGCCTTCAATCCCATCAATTTCCCCAACACAATTTCCCGACTAATAAAGATTTCCCTCAGTTCCTCCTCCCTACTAGACCCTCTGACCCCTTTTATATCCGGAAGGTTGTTTGTGTCCTCCTTAGTGAATACTGAACCAAAGTACTTGTTCAATTGGTCTGCCATTTCTTTGTTCCCCGTTATGACTTCCCCTGATTCTGACTGCAGGGGACCTACGTTTGTCTTTACTAACCTTTTTCTCTTTACATACCTATAGAAACTTTTGCAATCTGCCTTAATGTTCCCTGCAAGATTCTTCTCGTACTCCATTTTCCCTGCCCTAATCAAACCCTTTGTCTTCCTCTGCTGAGTTCTAAATTTCTCCCTGTCCCCAGGTTCGCTGCTATTTCTGGCCAATTTGTATGCCACTTCCTTGGCTTTAATACTATCCCTGATTTCCCTTGATAGCCACGGTTGAGCCACCTTCCCTTTTTTATTTTTACGCCAGACAGGAATGTACAATTGTTGTAATTCATCCACGCGGTCTCTAAATGTCTGCCATTGCCCATCCACAGTCAACCCCTTAAGTATCATTCGCCAATCTATCCTAGCCAATTCACGCCTCATACCTTCAAAGTTACCCTTCTTTAAGTTCTGGACCATGGTCTCTGAATTAACTGTATCATTCTCCATCCTAATACAGAATTCCACCATATTATGGTCACTCTTCCCCAAGGGGCCTCGCACAATGAGATTGCTAATTAATCCTCTCTCATTACACAACACCCAGTCTAAGATGGCCTCCCCCCGAGTTGGTTCCTCGACATATTGGTCTAGAAAACCATCCCTTATGCACTCCAGGAAATCCTCCTCCACCGTATTGCTTCCAGTTTGGCTAGCCCAATCTATGTGCATATTAAAGTCACCCATTATAACTGCTGCACCTTTATTGCATGCACCCCTAATTTCCTGTTTGATGCCCTCCCCAACATCACTACTACTGTTTGGAGGTCTGTACACAACTCCCACTAACGTTTTTTGCCCTTTGGTGTTCTGCAGCTCTACCCATATAGATTCCACATCATCCAAGCTAATGTCCTTCCTAACTATTGCATTAATCTCCTCTTTAACCAGCAATGCTACCCCACCTCCTTTTCCTTTTATTCTATCCTTCCTGAATGTTGAATACCCCTGGATGTTGAGTTCCCAGCCCTGATCATCCTGGAGCCACGTCTCCGTAATCCCAATCACATCATATTTGTTAACATCTATTTGCACAGTTAATTCATCCACCTTATTGCGGATACTCCTTGCATTAAGACACAAAGCCTTGAGGCTTGTTTTTTTAACACCCTTTGTCCTTTTAGAATTCTGCTGCACAGTGGCCCATCCTGTTCTCCGCCCCCCCACCCCACCCATCTTCCCTCCGTCTCCTGCCTCTGCCTCCCTTTTGTCTCCCTCTGTCTCCCTGCATTGGTTCCCATCCCCCTGCCATATTAGTTTAACTCCTCCCCAACAGCACTAGCAAACACTCCCCCTAGGACATTGGTTCCGGTCCTGCCCAGGTGCAGACCGTCCGGTTTGTACTGGTCCCACCTCCCCCAGAACCGGTTCCAATGCCCCAGGAATTTGAATCCCTCCCTGCTGCACCACTGCTCAAGCCACGTATTCATCTGCGCTATCCTGCGATTCCTACTCTGACTAGCACGTGGCACTGGTAGCAATCCCGTTTTCTGCCCTTTGGTATTCCGCAGCTCTACCCATACAGATTTCACATCATCCAAGCTAATGTCCTTTCCTACTGTTGCGTTAATTTCCTTTTTAACCAGCAACGCTACCCCACCTCCTTTTCCTTTCTGTCTATCCTTCCTCAATGTTGAATAACCCTGGATGTTGAGCTCCCAGCCTTGGTCACCTTGGAGCCATGTCTCCGTAATCCCAATTATATCATAATCGTTAATAGCTGCCTGCGCAGCTAATTCATCCACTTTATAAATACTCCTCGCATTAAGGCACAGAGCCTTCAGGCTTATCTTTTTGACACTCTGTCCCTTTTAGAATTTTGCTGTAATGTGGCCCTTTTTGTAACCAAACTGTCTGTAGCCTTAGCATTCCATTCAACCCCGTGCTGACTTCCTGACTCTATATCCTCTCACTCACAAGACTACCTACTTGCACCTCTGTAACATCGTCTCCCTCTTGCCCTACCTTGGTTCATCTGCTGCTGAAACCCACTCCATGCCTTTGTCACTTACAGACTCAACTATTTCAGTGCTGTCTAGGCCAGCCTTCCATCTTGCACCCTCTAAATTTCACCACATACGAAACTCTGCTGCCTGTATCCTGTTCCGCATCAAGTTTTGCTTGCTTATTGCTTTCTGACCTACACTGGTTCCCCGTCCCCCAATGCCTCAAATTTTAAATTCTCAATCTCCTGTTTAAATGACTTCATGGCTTCATTATTCCTTTTTCCTGTAACCTGCTGCCTCCCTCCTTAACGCTGCCACCCCCCCTCCAACGCTCCCTTCTTCTGACTAGCCTCTTGTGAAACATTCCCCGCGCCCCCCCCACCCGAATATTAGAAGCCGTGTCTTCAGCTGCCTAGGTCTCTCATATCTATGAAGCAAGCACCGTGAGACATTTTTCTGGATTAAAGGCACTATATAAATGCAAGTTGTTGTAATACTATTCAAAGATAAGCATGTGCCCTACTCAGAATTCCTCCTTTAACTTCTAAAAACAGATTAGCTGACCATTTTCTCGTGCATGTTATGGGACCTTGTTGCATGCAGATCGTTTGGTGTATTTACCTTATAACATTGTATAACGTGTGTATAACATTAACTGCACTTCAGAGTTATTCATTGAGTTATTTTGGAATGTTTGGGACAATATAAGTTGCCATACAATTGCAAGTCTTTTGGTTCACTATGTTTTAAAAAAAATCATAGTACACACATGAAGTATTGATATATTTTATATTGCGTTTGAATTTGTACTTGCATGCTCCTTGATTAGTCTTTTTTTAAAGTCTTATTAACCAAAGGTTTTGTAGGAATATAATCAAGATATTTAAAATTTTTCTTCATTACTATCAATTATATAGTGGTCCGACCATTGCTCCTCCACAAGATTATTCTAATTCAGTGTACAATTTACCAGAATAGATTGTACTGTGATATTGGATGAAGAATTATTTTTCTAAAACTCTCTCATATCTTGTGCTGTTGATGTTTTAGATTTTAAAATCATGTCAGAAAGTTACTGACAGTCAAAACTAACTTTTGACATTATGATCTTGAAAAATAACAGCCATCATCTGGTTTGACTGAAAAACATAAGATTGCAAAAACATGCATGGACAACTCCATTATATTCATCGTTTGTATGGGTATACTGAGGAGACCCTGCGCAAAATAATGGTCAGAAGAAGCTAATTTTTGTGGTTATTAATCTTGTGGATTAGTTCAGGATGAGAGTACCGCTAGAATTAAAATGGGAGAAATGTCTTTAGCTGCTGAGACAAATTGGAACTGAGGGACTGGAAACCAGGCGAGATACCATGGTATTTAAAGATAAACTCTTAAATTTCTGCCTGAGTTCTTGAAACTGACTGGTGCTCAAAGTTCTGGGGTATATTAATCATCCCAAGGTCTTAAAATAGAGCCTCCAGTTCTGGATCTAATAACTGAAAAGCATCATTATCTACTGTGTATTTTCAACATTTTATTGATGACAAATAAGACTTGCTCTGCCACTTCCTTGTCTGAAGGCAACCTTCAGCACCACCTGTTGAGACTTAGCTTGCATCTGTTTGGAGAAACTCTTGGGTGACAGCTGTTGTGATGATGTAACCACAGAGGGAAGGCCCAGTCTTTTAAAACCAGGAAGCTCCTTTCGAAGGATTCATATACATGCAAGTCAGTCTATTACTGAAGTTTTGGAAACAATTGTAACCTTGGGAGACTGGTCTAACAGAACACAGTTCACTCATCATCATAGGCAGTCCCTCGGAATCGCGGAAGTCTTGCTTCCACTCTTAAAATGGGTTCTTAGGTGGCTGAACAGTCCAAGATGAGAACCACAGTCTCTGTCACAGGTGGGACAGATAGTCTCTTGACAAATAGTAGTTGAAGGAAGGGGTGGGTGGGACTACTTTGCTGCACGCTCTTTCCGCTGCATACTCTCGGCGATGAAACTCGAGGAGCTCAGTGCCCTCCCGGATGCACTTCCTCCACTTAAGGCGGTCTTTGGCCAGGGACTCCCAGGTGTCAGTGGGGATGTTGCACTTTATCAGGGAGGCTTTGGTTCAGTTATCTTTTAGTTAGTTTTCATTTATCTAGCCTCTTGAGCTTGTTTTATTTTTCCTACAGCCGGCTTAAGCAGTTCCTACTTTAGCTTAATAGTTATGGTCGAGAGAGCCTGAAATATTGACAACTAAGGAGTGAACTAACTATTTGGTGACCTTCCATTGAACCATCGAATTAATTGTGTTCTGCTTACCTGGTTTTGTGAAAGGTGCTAGATATATAATAATGCAAGTTTTTTTTCCGCAGTCATTTCCATGTTAAATCACCTGTCTTTCTGCCTTTTAATTCCCGAAGCATTCAGCTTGCCCATCTCTCTCTTCCTCCTCTCCTTTTCTAAAAAGACAAACCAAATGCCAGTAGCCTTAAATGTTCTACCTGGACAGCTAGTTCCCTTTGATCTGAGAGACAGGAGAGTGGCCCAGGGATGATGTTTTTTCCCAACCCTATGGGAAAGTGCCTGACTTCCCTTGCTGTTTTTATATAACATAGTAATTGCGATATGCACCTCAACAGAATAGGAGAATTAAACCTTCATCCTGCCAGACTGCAATGCTCTTATGTGCTATGCCACTTATATCATTATCATTTTTCAACAACTTTTTAAATATATGCAGATATTTTTATTGTGACACTATAATGCATTTAATAACTATTAACCTAATTAATTAACTGCATCGACCCTCTTGCAGAGGGAATTGCATTACAGAACATTCACTGTTTTACATTGAAAATTTCAATTGCTTCACATAGTGAATTAAGACATGCAGTGATGTTATGCGGTAATGTGTTGGACTGTATAGCACACAGATTGTACATTGCACGCTTTCTCCTTTCTGGTTTAGATTGTGTTGTCATTATACATAATAGTACAGGTAACATGCTCTTTGGAATGTTTTCCTCTTCGTTTGCATAGTTCCTAGTGACTCAGCATTAGTAATGAAGTTTGTAGTGTTTGGTAGCTGTCTTTTCCTCTGGGACTGCGAAGAGATTGCTTTGTATTGTTAAAAACAAATGTTGCAAATAAGAGATTGCATATAATACAATAGGTTGGAAATCTGGCTTAGTGACACAAATACTTCAGTATAAACAGGATATTCTGAAAACTAACCAAGATTTTCTACCGGTTGAAAATTTGTATTGTCTTTGACAAATTTGTCGATCTTCCACATTCTAATTCAGAACTGTTTACAAAACTATAAAGACTGAGACTCGTGACTAAATGAATGAAACTGATTGAAATCTTATTTCAGTGTGAAATACAGTAAAGGTTACATTTTTTTATTAAAAACATAATCAAATTGTATGCTTTATTTATAGGTCAGCTCATTTGGAAAGCTGTAATCATGACTGCCGAGGAGACAATAAATGTTAAAGAGGCGGAAATAATCAAACTAATCCTGGATTTTCTTAATTCAAGGAAGCTCCATATTAGCATGCTATCTCTCGAAAAAGAGAGTGGTGTTATAAATGGACTCTATTCAGATGACATGCTCTTCCTCAGGTATGTGATGTAGTTGAGAGCTTATTTTATTTTTGTTTATCTTGGGTGAAATAACATTTTGGATGTTAAGTTCTGCTGTAACCATTTACACCTCCTCTGGACCTAACTTTTTGTTTCCCATTATCATCGCGGTTTGTGTTGCACCATCATCCTTTTTGTCATTTAATCACGCCTGCCGTCTGCTTTTACAGACTTTTGCCATTGTTCTCTCCTGTCCCTCTTTTCACTGGCTCTGTACTTTCTTAACAAACTCTTTAATCGCTAATGTTTTCCAGTTCTGATGAAAAGTCATTGAAACATTTACCCTGTCAAGCCCTTTTAAGAATTAAGAATTATGGTAATATAGGCCGCGTCTACTCAATCTCTTCATAGGACAATCCCCTCATGTCAGGAATCTGTCTAGTGAACCTTTGTTGCACTCCCTCTAAGGCAAATATATCCTTGGGTAAAGAGACCAAAACTGTAAACAGTGCTAGGTATGACTCCAGCCAGTGAAGATTTTCCCCCCTGATTCATATTGACATCAATTTTACTTGGGCTCTTTGATGCCATTCTCAGTCAAATGCTGCCTTGATGTCAAGGGCAGTCACTCTCACCTCACCTCTGGAATTCAGCTCTTTTGTCCATGTTTGGATCAAGGCTGTAATGAGCTCTGAAGCCGAGTGGTCCTGGTGGAACCCAAACTGAGCATCGGTGAGCAGGTTTATTGGTGAGTAAGTGCTGTTTGATGGCACTGTCAACGGCACCTTCCATCACTTTGCTGATGATTGAGAATGGACTGATGGGATGGTAATTGTCTGCTTTTTGAGGACAGGACATACCTTGTCGGGTAGATGCCAGTGTTGCAGCTGTACTGGAACAGCTTGGCTCGAGGCGCGGCTAGTTCTGCAGCACGCACAAGTCTTTCTAGATGTGGTCTCAGCAAGGCCCTACATAATTATAAGATTACAGTCATGAGGATGTATCTTCTAATTTGGTGGTTGTGATTTTGAGTTCCAGAATTGTCTCTTGAAGTCATTTATAGCATCAAAGCTGGATCTTGAGGCTTCATAATCTTTAAGCAGTTGATATGTTGTTGGTGTACAAACTGCTGGTCTGCTAACAGTAAAGCTTGCTGTGCTATTCACCATCTTCAAGAGTACCCTCGACTGAACCGGTGTAACTTTTTTCTCCAAATCATACACCAGGTCTTTCTCTGAGTGAGACTGATATTTTGTGGTGAATTAGAGACAGCTTTGTGCTGCAGGTTCATGCCCCCGAGGAACAAGATTTGAGACTGCCCCAACTCATTTCATATATAGAATCCTTGGAGCATTCTGAAAAAAGAGGCTTTAATGAATTTGAACCCAAGTTCCAACGGTGAAAGACAATTGTCTAACCCATTGTGCCACTCAGTTCATAAAAGCTCTGGAAATAGCAGGCAGTCTGGAACCCTTTCCTGGAAAACTACTCTACCCAGATTGATCCAAATGAAGCTAAGAATGAATTACAAGCTATTAAAGGTTCTCTGCCATTCAACTGGAACCAATCTTGTATGGCCCTCTTGCGTCGACAGGACCCATGAAATCTTCCTGATTTTGGCTGAACCAAATTGTGCTGAACTCCAAAGTTTGTTTCTCAGCACGTGGTTAACTGTACCAATAGCCTCCATCTGTCAATTTATTCTCCTGTACGTATAACAGAATTACACTCTGATTTCACAAGTAGGCTTTTGTCTCTAAAATGTAAAACCCTTGTACTTAAATTGTACTTTAATGCCATATCAAATATAGATACCAAGTAACCAAGGGCAAAATAACCAATACCATTATGGGCGTGAGTTTCTGGGTGACAGACATTTTACCTATAGAATGAAAGCCATAAATATCAATTGGTTCAACATAAACATCTGTTAGAGATGAACGTTACAAGTTTCCAACATGTATTTTTGACTTTGGAAATGGATTGGCAAAGTCATCAAAACACTAGTTTCAACTCATTAAATGGGGCGCATTGATCTAATTAAAATAGGCCACAGTGGAGTTTCCACACAATTGGACACATGGACCTGTTGCCCACAAGCACAGCTGAACGTTGGAACTTAATGGAATGGACTCTACTGCTAATGCGTAGCAACGTACCCCTCCTTGAGTTAAACGGGAGGGATGCTGCAAGGCCTAGTGAGGCCTCGTGGCACCCACTGGGCCACCAGGCAAGGGTTCGGCAGGGCCAGCGGCCTGTTGGCGGCCCGGTTGAACCCTCGGCTGACAATTAAAAGAAAATGGCGGTCGAGGTGGTGTGCCCTCCCCATTAAGAGTGGACGAGCTGCCCAGCCACTAGCAGCTTCCCACCTCGCGAAGCTGTCAGTGACACCGACCGGCAGTGGCCGCGCTCCTGCGGGGTAATTTCCCCCACGGGGCGGAAAAGGGATCGCTGCTAGACGGTAAGGGGTTGGCGTATGGCCGACAAAGGGTCGGAGTGCCGAGCGGGGTGGAAAGTCGTGGCGCGGTAACGGGCCTTAAAAAAAAAAAAAAAAAAAGGGGGGGGGGGGGACATTTCGACCCTTATGACTTTTAACTTCAGTGGGTGGCAATATCCTGCGCCAAGATGAAAATGTACACCGGTCTGCTGATAACAGAAGACGCACACTGACCCATTTTAACTTCTTCCCCTTAATTGAATTTGTTGCGCAGACTTTTTTTGGTCAATTTTTCTCTTTCTGTCCTCTCCTGAAGACATTGACTTCTTTCTGAGGTAAGGTTCTACAGGCAACGGGAGCCATCCAATAACTTGCCACGGTGGCTGTTATTTGTGTTCAGCCTTCACAATCCATGCAATCACGCTATTTGATTGCAGGGAGCATCGTAACCAAGTGCAATCTTGTTCTCATCTGGACACATGCACTTCCAGCAGGGGTTGGTGAATCGTGTACGAGAGCAGGACCCTGTTAGTTTTAACACTCCGACTCAAAGGCTGTAAGAGTTGTAGTTTTCCTACCATTTCTCCAGCGAATATCAGCGCAGACTAGGGATCAAACTTGGAACCATCCCTGTGACGATTACTCAGCTTCTCACTGGACAACACAGAATCAGCAGAGGAAACCTACCATTACACAGACTTGTAAGTTGCAAGTACAGGATACAGAAAAAAACAGAGCTACTTTTCTGTTTTCACCACCGTAGCAAAAATATAGGGGAAGGAGAAGTGTGTTAAGTGTGATGTGAAAACGTAAACTTGGTTTGTGCCATCTTAAAACAGTGCAATATTTCACTTTTTAAAAAAAAAATCATCTTTGTATATTTTGCAGACAGCTCGTACTTGATGGCCATTGGGATGAGGTGCTTCAGTTCATCCAGCCACTTGAGTGTATGGAAAAATTTGATGGGAAAAGGTGAGTTCATTTTTCTTTTATCTCTGTTTCATCCCTCTCTACTTCTAAACGAGCTGTTGTACAAGTAACAATGTCCCTGTGTTTCAGGCATGTACCATAGGACAGCTGTTCGGAGCAGTTTTGATCTCCTTACCTAAGGAAGGATATACTTGCCATAGAGGGAGTGCAACAAAGATTCACCAGACAGATTCCTGGGATGGAGGGGGGTGGGGGGGCGGGGATTGTCCTGTGGGGAGAGATTGAGTAGACTCGGCCTATATTCTCTCGAGTTTAGAAGAATGAGAGGCGATCTCATTGAAACATACAAAATGTTTACAGGGCTTGACAAGGTAGGTGGGGGAGGATGATTTCCTGACTGGGGAGTCTAGAACCAGGAGTCATAGTCTCAGAATAAGGGTTCGGCCATTTAGGACTGAGATGAAGAGAAATTCCTTCATTCAGAGGGTGGTTAATCTTTGGAATTCTCTACCCCAGAGAGCAATGGAGGCTCCGTCGTTGAGTATATTTAAGACAGAGATCGATAGATTTTTAGATATTAAGGGAATCAAGTGATATGGGGACAGTGCAGGAAAGTGGAGTTGAGGTAGAAGGTCAGCCAGGATCTTATTGAATGGCAGAGCAGGCTCGAGGGGGTTTAATGGCCTACTCCTGCTCCTAATTCTTATGTTCTTAAGTAATATCTCTCCTTATTACTTTGTAAAACAACCCCATTTACAATGGGGGCAGCTATTTGGCAGGTCCAGAAAAAGTTGTTGCTTAACTTGTTTACTTATCTGGTTTGGCCTTGCTACTGTTTGTGAAATCTGGAACAGGCTTATGGCTCTTTTCCCTCTTCGCTGAAAAGGAGCTTGGTCACAGTTGATTAGTTGTAGGTTGATGTAGCTAATCACTTGAAACTAGTTTTTCAGGCTCTTGCTTTTAGTTTCCTTTTTTTAAATTACATGCACGATTGTATACAAATTGCTATGAGGATCAATCTCCAATTTGTGATAGTTATTTGCAGTACAGGGTATAATTAGAACTTGATACCAAATCTTCAGTCCACTGATTCATAATTTTCAAGAAAAACAGCCAGAGCAGAGTTTTCAAAAACTCAATGAGATTACCCAGTTGCACTTGGATATTGACTACTGTTCTAAATTTTCTCTCTGCTCCTCAAATTGTAATTTGAGGTCCACTCTTGCAAATTGATCACCTACTTAATTCTTTTGGCTTGTATTTATCCTGTAAGAACGGTAGATGTGGTTATCTGTCTAACTAGCAGAAACTTTCAATTTTGGAAGTTTATATACAAGTAGATGGCAGCTGAAGCATGTATCTGTGAATTTCGCAACTTTGAATATTTGATGAGAAATTTACCATTTTAAATTATAGATCATGATTGCATGTATAAAAGCATTATTATAATGCAAGAATTGCAGACTATTAATCCTATGTGCTGTCTCATTTGTGATCTGATTTCTAATAATTTCTTAGGTTTAGTGTGAGAATGTGTCATAATACTTCTGCTCATTCTTAACCATGGTAAGTACAAAATCATTTAATCTAGTTTATTTGCTATTCCAGATTTCGGTATATTGTATTAAAACAGAAGTTTTTGGAAGCCTTATGTGTGAACAATGCAGTGTCAGCAGATGATGAACCTCAACATGTAAGTGCTTGAACGAATGAATTTGCTATTTTAATGTACCATTCTGTAAAGTAAACTGAAGTGCTCGACAAGGTATATGAAATCCTTTTCAACACTGGAGGCCCAATAGTAACTGCCCCAAAACACCTTTACTATCTCTACTCTATAAAGTTGTTTTGCTAAATGTTTAGCTACTATGGGGTCAAGTTTCAGCCTGAGTTGATCCTATTTTTTTGGAGCAACTGATTTAGAATGGAATATCTTAGGGCCCAAGTTTCCACATGATTTGCGCCTGATTTTTAGGAGCAACTGGTGGAGAACGGACTATCTTAGAAATCGCAATTCTCCACTTTTTTTTTCTGCAGTTCTTGTCAGGTAGTCTAGTCTAGTCAGGCAGTTCTACTTTGGAACAGAATTTTTTTTTCAAAAAGGGGTGTGTCCGGCCACTGACGCCTGATTTCAAAGTTTCCACAGTGAAAACGTACTCCAAACTAACTTAGAATGGAGCAAGTGAAGATTTTTGTAGAACTGAAAAAACCTGTTCTACACATTAAAAAATCAGGCGCAGGTTACAAATTAGGCGTCCAGAACGAGGTGGGGGGGGGGGGGGCGGCGGGAAAGGGAAGTCATTAAATTCTACAATAAATCCTTATTTATACTTCTACAAATATTATACAAATAAATCCAACCTGAATAAAAATTTATAAGCAAAGAAAAACTATCTTCCTACCTGTGTGAAAGTGCTTCAGCCAGCCTCACAAGTTCGTTCGTTCGTTCCCGACGGCAGGGGGGGAGGAGGAAGCCGTTCCAGACGGCGGGAGTGCGGGACCGATCGACCGAACGCAGCGGGGGTGGGGTGGGGAGCCGTTCCAGACGGCGGGCGGGAAGGAGACAGTGAGAAGGCTGCAGGAAGCCTCAGTGCTGATGGCAATGTGCTTTTATTAAAAAATGTTCAAAAATTAAACAGCTACAAAGAACTACAAAAATGGCCAAGTGCCAATGTTTATTTCACACTGCGCGTGCGCGAACACTCCAACGCGCACACGCAGGGTTACCGGCAGGAAAAAAACTAATTTAAATAGTACCCGCCCCCTTCCACTTATAAAATCGGCGCGAGTGTAGGCTCCGCCCCCCTGGGCGCTGCGCCAAACAGACAAGGAGCTGCAGGGCTCTCCAGAATCGCGAGTTTTTTTTCCGCCGCCGTTTTAGGCGCGAAAAACGGGCGCCCAGCTCGGAGGGGCGCCTGTTTTTTATCGTGTGGAAACTTGGGGCCCTTAGAAATTACAATTCTCGGCATTTAGTTTTAAGTTAGAACCATTTCATTTTGGAACAGATTTTTTTTTCAAAAGGGGGCGTGTCCGGCCACTTATGCCTGTTTCGAAAGTTTAGGCAGTGAAAACTTACTCCAAACTAACAGAATGGAGTAAGTGTAGATTTTTGTACGCTCAGAAAAACCTTGCCTACACTTTGAAAATCAGGTGTAGGTTACAAATCGGGCATGGGGGACGGAAGTTTACAAATATGAAACACTTCACTTTTACAAATAAAGAGCCATCATCAATAATAAATGATAAATAAATCAATAAATCAACCAATAAATCAATCAAAAAAAAAAAATTTAAAAAATTTAAAAAATCAATAAATAAAAAATTACGTTTCTACTCACCGACTGCAGCACTGGGAGCCCTCCAACAGCATGCTGGAACGGGCCCCCCCCCCCAGTGTGTGTGTCTGTTTCTGTCAGTCTCGCTCTCTCTCTCTCTCTGTCAGTCTCGCTCTCTCTCTCTCTGTCAGTCTCGCTCTCTCTCTCTCTCTCTGTCAGTCTCGCTCGCTCTCTCTCTCTCTGTCAGTCTCGCTCTCTCTCTCTCTCTGTCAGTCTCGCTCTCTCTCTCTCTGTCAGTCTCGCTCTCTCTCTCTCTGTCAGTCTCGCTCTCTCTCTCTCTGTCAGTCTCGCTCTCTCTCTCTCTGTCAGTCTCGCTCTCTCTCTCTCTCTCTCTGTCAGTCTCGCTCTCTCTCTCTCTCTCTGTCAGCCTCGCTCTCTCTCTCTCTCTCTCTCTCAGTCTCGCTCTCTCTCTCTCTCTCTCAGTCTCGCTCTCTCTCTCTCTCTCTCTGTCAGTCTCGCTCTCTCTCTCTCTCTCTGTCAGTCTCGCTCTCTCTCTCTCTGTCAGTCTCGCTCTCTCTCTCTCTGTCAGTCTCGCTCTCTCTCTCTCTCTCTCTGTCAGTCTCGCTCTCTCTCTCTCTCTCTGTCAGCCTCGCTCTCTCTCTCTCTCTCTCTCTCAGTCTCGCTCTCTCTCTCTCTCTCTCAGTCTCGCTCTCTCTCTCTCTCTCTCTGTCAGTCTCGCTCTCTCTCTCTCTCTCTCTCTGTCAGTCTCGCTCTCTCTCTCTCTCTCTCTTAGTCTCGCTCTCTCTCTCTCTCTCAGTCTCGCTCTCTCTCTCTCTGTCAGTCTCGCTCTCTCTCGCTCTCTCTCTCTCTCTCTCTCTCGCTCGCTCGCTCTCGCTCGCGCTCTCTCAGTCTCGCGCGCTCTCTCAGTCTCTCTCTGTGTCTGTGTTTCTGACAGTGAGGGAAGGATGAGGAGAGGCCGGGTGGGGAGGGGGCGGGGTGGTGGGGGAGGCTGAACGGGCCCGGCCAACATGAAGAAGCCGGGCCGAAGATTTCGGGCGGGGCCCACCCCCAGCAAGATGCCGGGAGAGGGAGCGGACTGGACCTGAAGGGGTGGGGGGAGCCGGAGCAGAGCGAGTGCTGCGGGGGGTGGCAGCTGACAGCGGAGCGGGATTTGCGGGGGAGGGCGTGAGAGAGCCAGAGGGAGTGGGAGCTGAACGGGGGAAGCCAGAGCCACAGCCAGAGGAGGGAGGTGCAGTCCGATCTTCGCCGCCCCAGTGAGCCCATTCGGCCAGGGCTAGGGGCGGCGTGCTTCGAGCCCCTCCCACACAGCCTCGGGCGCCTGGAGCTACTGCACATGCGAGCACACTGTAGCGTGCATGTGCAGAGGTCCCGGCACTATTTTCAACGCAGGGACCTGGCTCTGCCCCCCCCCCCACAGCTTGTGCTGCGCCGCACTGAGGGCCTGGATCGACCTGAGGGAGTGGAGAATACCGAGGTAAGTTTTTGGCGCGGTTTTGACCGCGGAAATCGGGCGCGGCTCGCGGGACTGCGCCGTTCTTGACGCGGCCCGAAACGTGACCCCTCTATTGCTGTAACCTCGACATCTATTTGATCCAGAGCTGAGCATCCGACCCCATATCCTCTCCATCACAAAGACTGCCGCCTTCCACCTGTAACATCGCCCCTGCCTCAGCTTACTGCACAATTGAAACCCTAATATATACCGTTGCCACTTCCAGACTTGCCTATTCCAATGTTCTCCTGGCCGACCATCTGAACAGGGCTGTCGAGACCCTAAGTTATGAAATTCCCACTCTCAACCTCTCTGCCTCTCCGCCTCTCCAGCTCCCTCATAAGATCTTTCTTAACTCTCACCTTTTTGACCAAGATTTTAGTCATCCCTCTTAATATCTCAGGGTCCCTTGCTTTTTGTGATATATGTCAGTGATTTAGATTTGAATATGGGGGTATGATGAAGAAGTTTGTAGATGACATTAAAATTGGTTGTGTGGTTGATAATGAAGAGGAAAGTCATGGACTTTAGGAGGATATCAATCTACTGGTCAGGTGGGCAGAGCAGTGGCAACTGGAATTTAATTTGGAGAAGTGTGAGGTTAATGCACTTGGGCTAATAAGGAAAGGGTATTATACACATTAAACAATCGGCCACTTAGAAGTGCAGATGAACAAAGGGTCCTTGGAGTGCTTGTCCACAGACTCCTGAAAGTAGCAAGTCAGGTGGATAAGGTGGTTAAGAAGGCATACGGAATGCTTGCCGTTATTGACCGAGGTATAGAATGCAAGAGCAGGGAGGTTATGATTAAGTTGTATAATACACTGGTTAGGCCACAGCTGGACTACTGCGTGCAGTTCTGGTCACCATATTATAGGAAGGACATGATTGCACTGGAGAGGGTGCAGAGGAGATTTACAAGGATGCGGTCTGGAATGGAGAATCTTAGCAGATTGGATAGGCTGGGTTTGTTTTCCTTTAGCGGAGGAAGCTGAGAAGAGACCTCATTGAGGTGTATAAAATATTGAGGGACCTGGATATAGTGGATAGCAGTGACCTATTTCCCTTGGTGGAAGGATCAATTACAAGGGGGCATAAGTTTAACGGTGGTTGGTGGAAGGTTTAGGGGGGATTTGAGGGGTAGCTTCTTCACACACAGGATTGTGGAGTCTGGAACTCACTGCCTGGAAGGGTGGGAGAGGCAGAAACACTCGCCACATTTAAAAGGTGCTTGGATGAGCACTTGAAGTGCCATAACCTGCAGGTTACGGACCTAGAGCTGGTAAGTGGAATTAGACTGGATAACCTCTTGTTGGCTGGCACAGATATGATGGTAAGTACTTCATGGAATCTAATACGGACAGAGTGATCTCCTGGACTAGTTTCGATCACGTGGATGGGTTGGAGAGGAATTTTCCCAGATTTTTTCCCCAATTGGCCTGGGTTTTTCTGTTGTTTTGCCTCCCAGGAGATCTCATGGCTCCGCGTGGGGTGGAGTGTAAAATGTTGCGATACATGGGGTATCGCAGTTGTGTGGGGCAGACTGGTTGGGCCGGATGCTCTTTACCTGTCCGTCGTTGTTCATAGGTTTATATGTAACCTTCAGGACTGCCAACCGAGGACTGTGTGGCTTTGTTAGCCGGTGCGGACACAATGTGCCGAAATAGCCTCCTTCTGCACTGTAAATTTCTGTGATTCTATCTCTTTCTTTGACTTGGTATTGATTTTTGTTATGATTACAATTCCGTGAAGTGCCTCAGGATGTTTTTCTACATTAAAGTTGTTAGTGACAAACACTGATGAAGTACATCATTGCAAGCCAATTAACTAATAGCAACTGACTTAAATTGGATTTATTTGGTTAATAGGGAGCTGTGTACTTCTAAACAAGTAGTATAAAACCAACTAAAATGACGACTATGTGTGCAGGAAGTGTATCCTGCTACAGTTCCCGACAGACCGCGTTGCGGCACTGGAGCTGCGGTGGATTCACTCGAGCATCCGCGATGCTGAGGATGCCGTGAATAGCACGTGTCGTGAGTTGGTCATACCGCAGGTAAAGATTACACAGACAGATAGGGAATGGATGACCAACAGGAAGAGCAGTGGAAGGAAGGTAGTACAGGTCCCCTGCGGTCATCACCCTCCAAAACAGATACACCGCTTTGGGTACTGTTGGGGGGATGACTCATCAGGGCAGCAGCAGCCAAGTCCAAGGCACCGTGGGTGACTCTGCTGCACGGGGAGGGCAGGAAAAAGAGTGGGAGAGCTATAGTAGTAGGGGATTCTATTGTAAAGGGAATAGATAGACGTTTCTGCGGCCGCAATCGAAACTCCAGGATGGTATGTTGCCTCCCTGGTGCAAGGGTCGAGGATGTCTCGGAGCGGCTGCAGGACATTTTGGAGCAGGAGGGTGAACAGCCAGTTGTCGTGGTGCATATCGGTACCAGTGATATAGGTTTAAAAAAAACGGGATGAGGTCCTACAAGCAGAATTTAGGGAACGAGGAGTTAAATTAAAAAGTAGGACCTCAAAGGTCGTAATCTCAGGATTGCTACCAGTGCCACATGCTAGTCAGTAGGAATCGCAGGATAACTCGGATGAATACGTGGCTTGAGGAGTGGTGCAAAAGGAAGGGATTCAAATTCCTGGGACATTGGAACTGGTTTTGGGGGAGGTGGGATCAGTACAAACCGGACGGTCTGCACCTGGGCAGGACCAAAACCAATGTCCATGGGGGAATGTTTGCTAGCACTGTTTGGGAGGGGTTAAACGAATATGGCAGGGGGATGAGAACCTATGAAGGGAGATAGAGGGAAGTAGAATGGGGGCAGAAGCAAAAGATAGAAAGAAGAAAAGTAAACGTGGAGGGCAAAGAAACCCAAGGCAAAAATCAAAAAGGGCCATATTACAGCAAAATTCTAAAAGGGCAAAGTGTGTTAAAAAGATAAGCCTGAAGGCTTTGTGCTTCAATGCGAGGAGTATTCGTCATAAGGTGGACGAATTAACTGCACAGGCAGCAATTAATGAATACGATATAATTGACATCACAGAGACATGGCTCCAGCGTGACCAAGGCTGGGAACTCAACATCCAGGGATATTCGACATTCAGGAAGGATAGACAGAAAGGAAAAGAAGGTGGGGTAGCGTTGCTGGTTAAAGAGGAAATTAACGCAATAGTAAGGAAGGACATTAGCTTGGGTGATGTGGAATCTGTATGGGTGGAGTTGCGGAATTCCAGAGGGCAGAAAACGCTAGTGGGACTTTTGTACAGACCACCAAACTGTAGTAATGAGGTTGGGGACAGCATCAAACAAGAAATTAGGGATGCGTGCAATAAAGGTACAGCAGTTATCATGGGTGACTTTAATCTACATATAGATTGGGCTAACCAAACTGGTAGCAAACTGGAGGAGGATTTCCTGGAGTGTATTAGGGATGGTTTTCTAGACCAATATGTCGAGGAACCAATTAGAGGGCTGGTCATCCTAGACTGGGTGATGTGTAATGAGAAAGGACTAATTAGCAATGTTGTGCGAGGCCCCTTGGGGAAGAGTGACCATAATATGGTAGAATTCTTTATTAAGATGGAGAGTGACACAGTTAATTCAGAGACTAGGGTCCTGAACTTAAGGAAAGGTAACTTCGATGGTATGAGTTGTGAATTGGCTAGAACAGATTGGCAAATGATACTTAAAGGGTTGACGGTGGATAGGCAATGGTAAACATTTAAAGATCCCATGGATGAGCTTCAACAATTGTACATCCCTGTCTGGAGTAAAAGTAAAACGGGGAAGCTGGCTCAACTGTGGCTAACAAGGGAAATTAGGGATAGTGTTAAATCCAAGGAAGAGGCTTATAAATTGACCAGAAAAAGCAGCAAACCTGAGGACTGAGAGAAATTTAGAATTCAGCAGAGGAGGACAAAGGGTTTAATTAGGAGGGGGAAAATAGAGTATGAGAGGAAGCTTGCCGGGAACATAAAAACTGACTGCAAAAGCTTCTATAGATATGTGAAGAGAAAAAGATTAGTGAAGACAAACGTAGGTCCCTTGCAGTCAGATTTAGGTGAATTTATAATGGGGGAACAAAGAAATGGCAGACCAGTTGAACAAATACTTTGGTCCTGTCTTCACGAAGGAACACACAAATAACCTTCTGGAAGTACTAGGGGACCGAGGGTCTAGTGAGGGGGAGGAGGAACTGAAGGATATCCTTTTTAGGCGGGAAATTGTGCTCGGGAAATTGATGGGATTGAAGGCTGATAAATCTCCGGGGCCTGATAGTCTGCATCCCAGAGTACTTAAGGAAGTGGCCCTAGAAATAGTGGATGCATCGATCATTTTCCAATAGTCTTATCGACTCTAGATCCATTCCTATGGACTGGTGGGTAGCTAATGTAACACCACTTTTTAAAAAAGGAGGGAGAGAGAAAACAGGTAATTATAGACTGGTTAGCCTGACATCAGTAGTGGGGAAAATGTTGGAATCAATTATTAAAGATGAAATAGCAGCGCATTTGGAAAGCAGTGACAGGATCGGTCCAAGTCAGCATGGATTTATGAAAGGGAAATCATGCTTGACAAATCTTCTGGAATTTTTTGAGGATGTAACTCGTAGAGTGGACAAGCGAGAACCAGTGGATGTGGTGTATTTGGACTTTAAAAAAGGCTTTTGACAAGGTCTCACACGAGATTGGTGTGCAAAATCAAAGCACATGGTATTTGGGGTAATATACTGATGTGGATAGAGAACTGGTTGGCAGACAGGAAATAGAGTCGGGATAAACGGGTCCTTTTCAGAATGGCAGGCAGTGACTAGTGGAGTGCCGCAGGGCTCAGTTCTGGGACCCCAGCTCTTTACAATATACATCAATGATTTTGATGAAGGAATTGAGTGTAATATCTCCAAATTTGCATATGACACTAAACTGAGTGGTGGTGTGAACTGTGAGGGGACACTAAGAGGCTGCAGGATGACTTGCACAGGTTAGGTGAGTGCGCAAATGCATGGCAGGTGCAATATAATGTGGATAAATGTGAGGTTATCCACTTTGGGGGCAAAAACACGATGGCAGAATATTATCTGAATGGCGACAGATTAGGAAAAGGGGAGGTGCAACGAGACCTGGGTGTCATGGTACATCAGTCATTGAAAGTTGGCATGCAGGTACAGCAGGCGGTGAAGAAGGCAAATGGTATGTTGGCCTCATAGCTAGGGGATTTGAGTATAGGAGCAGGGGGAGGTCTTACTGCAGTTGTACAGGACCTTGGTGAGGCCTCACCTGGTGTTCAGTTTTGGTCTCCTAATCTGAGGAAGGACATTCTTGCTATTGAAGGAGTGCAGCGAAGGTTCACTAAACTGATTCCCGGGATGGCTGGTCTGACATATGAGGAGAGACTGGATCGACTGCCTATATTCACTGGAGTTTAGAAGGATGAAAGGGGATCTCATAGAAACATATAAAATTCTGACGAGACTGGACAGGTTAGATGCAGGAAGAATGTTCCCGATGTTGGGGAAATCCAGAACCAGTGGACACAGTCTAAGGACAAGGGGTAAGCCATTTAGGACTGAGATGAGGAGAAACTTCTTCAATCAGAGAGTTGTTAACCTGTGGAATTCCCTATCGCAGAGAGTTGTTGATGCCAGTTCATTTGATATATTCAAGAGGAAGTTAGATATGGCCCTTACAGCTTAAGGGGTCAAGGGGTATGGAGAGAAAGCAGGAAAGGGGTACTGTGGTGAATGATCAGCCATGATCTTGAATGGTGGTGCAGGCTCGAAGGGCCGAATGGCCTACTCTGCACCTATTTTCTATGTTTCTATGATGCGGTGCTGTATCACTTTTCCAAGGGAAAACTTGGAATGGGTTCAGTATGAATTTTTTCACAATTCCTATTCAGTGTAGTGAAGCCTATTCGTCATTTGTAGACTAAACTATATAACCTGTATGAAGTGATAAAATGGTCTCCGATTTGCCACTCTTAAATTGCATGTGCAACAAATTGAGCTAATGGTGTTAACCCAGATTATGTGCCTGCCCTTTTTTATGGCATGAGGATGTCCTTTAGTCTTTCTACAGGATATGCATTTTTTATGAAAGATCATTAAACAGTGTGATCAGTATTTTCCCATATACTATCCCTTCATCTGATTGTAAATTTGCTTGAGGTTAACTTTTTGAAAAATCTCCCATTTCCCCCTTCAACACATCGTTCCTCAATCCCACAAGTAAAAGTTACAGTAGGGGTAGGCAGAGTGCAAATGTTGAAAATAAATTAGGATTTTAATTTAAATATCGCTTCTAACATTATGGAAAAAATTTATATGGCGCCTTTCACAACCTCCGAATGTCTCGAAGTGCTTTACAGCCAATAAAGTACTTTTGAAGTATAGTTACCATTGTAATGTAGGAAATGTGGCAGCCAATTTGCACACAGCAAGATCCCATAAACAGCAATGAGATAATGTCCAAATAATCTGTTTTTGTGATATTGATTGAGGAATAAATACTGACCAGGACAGCAGAGCTAACTCTTCTTCGAAATAGTGCCATGGGATCTTTTACGTCCACCTGAGAGAGCAGACGGGATGTACCTCCAACAGTGCAGCATTCCATCAGTAGGCTATCAGCCTAGATTTTTGAGCTCAAGTCTCTGGAGTGAGACTGGAGTGAACCTTTTGACTCCGAGTCAAGGGTGCTACCAACTGAGCCACGGCCGACACTCAATATATGCTACTTTTTTTTACTGTGTAAAATTAAAAATTAGACTTGTATTAAAATATGCTTACACTAGAGAATTCATACATCTTGGATATTATTTGTTGCAGCTAGAGTATACAATGCAAGAGGCTGTGAAATGTCTCCATGCACTAGAGGAATATTGTCCCACCAAGGAAGACTACAGCAAACTCTGCTTACTGCTTACCCTTCCTCGCCTAACAAACCATGCAGAATTTAAGGATTGGAACCCCAGCACTGCTCGTGTCCAGTGCTTTGACGAGGCCTGTGTTATGGTAGCAGAGTTCATCCCTGCTGATAGAAAGTTGAGTGAAGCTGGTTTCAAAGCCAGCAATAACAGACTATTTCAACTTATCATTAAGGGTTTGCTCTATGAGTCTTGTGTGGAATTCTGTCAAAGTAGAGCCACTGGTGAAGAGATCAGTGAGAGTGAAGTACTGCTTGGAATTGATTTACTGTGTGGCAATGGGTGTGATGATCTGGATTTGAGTCTTCTCTCATGGCTTCAAAATTTATCACCCAGTACTTTCTCCTGTGCATTTGAACAAAAGATTTTGAATATCCATACAGACAAACTTGTAAAACCCACAAGGTCTTCATACTCTGATATTTTAACACCTCTAATTAATAAACTGTCTCCTTACCCATCATCCCCGATGAGGCGCCCGCAGTCTGCTGATGCATACATGTCACGTTCCCTGAACCCAGCATTGGATGGCCTGTCGTATGGGCTGACTAGTCAGGAGAAGCGTAATGCTGATTTAGTGAACCGAAGTTCTCCAATGTCTCATTCTTTTGCAAACTTTCATTACCCTGGCACACAAAATCTTTCCAAAAGTCTCATGCTGGAAAACACGGACTGTCACAGCATATATGAGGAATCACCAGAAAGGTTAGTTTATTTTTGTATTTATTTATATGTTTTATATTTATCACTGTTTAGGTAAAAGGTTTTTGATTAAACAGCTGTCTTGTGATAATCATTTCTAATAACAAACATGCCATTAAAGTTTAGAACAGACCACTAAAAATTGTACATTGACCTATATATTTTAATATTTATAGACCCGTATTTTGCGGTGGTTAATGAAGAAGTGTCAGCGTTCGCTGTCATTACCCCTCTGACACTGACTAACTTCAGAATTTAGCACGTGCGCAGATAAAACGCTGAAATCCTGAAGTTGCGATCAGTCATTCACTGCTCTGACACCAGCTGCGCTCTGGACCATACCCCCTTCCCCGCCCATCCAATAGCTTGTAATCAGTAGAACTGACAAAAACGTAAGCTTTTCCACACTAATATAATGTTTAAACACCCCATTAAATTTTAAGTCGAGTTGGAAACTAATTTTATGTTTATTTGTTTAAATTTCTCCATTATGATAATTACTAATTTTTTTTTAGAAAAATAAATGTTTTCTTTGAAGTTTGTTCATGATATTTCAGCTTCTATGAAACCCATGTGTGTGTGTCAATCTTTATTTTGCGCTCTAACATTTTTGAAAATGCAGATAACCAGTACTATTTTATTTCCTGGTTTGCTGTCTGAGAATTCTTCAATGTGATTGGCTGCTTAAACTTAATATCATTGCTGCACTACGCTAGAAACCCCCAAATGGCAGCGATACAATCAGTTACATGTCAAGGAAGCCAAACATCTCTCCACAGAGATTGAGATCTCTATGGGCAGCTATGGTCGAGGTCAGTGGCGATCGCTGTAGCTTTGCCGCTGACCGCAAATTATGGGCCATAATTTCCTAATGTGCTTACTGTTTTTTTTTGATGGAAAGAATATGGACCAGTTACCAGGAGGTAAACATGAATGATGCAGTGGGGGAAAAAAAATGTTTCCCAGGCAAGCTGCCCAGACTGATGATGGTGAAAAATTGCTTTTGTGGAAAAACCTCAGTTTGAATCCTGGATAGGAGAAATTTAATTTGGTTGCCTTTGCTGAGAGTCGCAAGATAAATACAGTTAAAGGTGGACTTTCTACCCATTTCAGGCCCAAAAGTGTTTTAAAATTCGCATCCTTGTTTTCAAATCTCTCCATGACCTCGCCCTTCCCAATCTCTCTAATCTCCTCCAACCCCACAACGTTCCAAGATATCTATGCTCCTCTGATTCTGGCCTCGAGCATCCCCGATTTTAATCGCACCATCATTGGTGACTTCAGCTGCCAAGGCCCTAAGCTCTCCCCTCCCTACACCTCTCCGCCTCTCTACCTCTCTTTCCTCCTTTTAAGATGCTCCTTAAAATCTACCTCTTTAACCAAGCTTTTGGTCATCTGCCCTAAATCTCCTTGTGTAGCTTGGTGTCTCATTTTATTCAATTTACTTCGTTAAAGATGCTATATAAATACATGTTGTTTATTATTCTTTCTCTCTTTTCCCCCCCCCCCTCCCCACCACCATGACAACAATGCAAATATTTTGCCCCCTCTACCTTATTCCAAAGTTCTTTGTGAAGAAATATTCACAAATTTGCTGATATAAATCCTAAATTTGCCATTTGCTAGTTTAACCTAGTCCCCTTGTCCTACTTTCACACTTTAGTTTGAAGTATAGGTTGAACCTCCTTTATCCGGAACCACCCCTTGTCCAGAACCACCCCTTGTCCAGAACCATTCCCAGCCACTAGATGGCGCATGCGCAGAACTCCAATATGAACAAATTGAAGTCTTTCCTCGCTACCGACTCCTGCAATCGCTGGCCTGACCCCGCGATCCACCGTGGCCCCACCACCCCCCAGTGACCTCTGCCGCACACCCAGCCCCAAGCCAGCCAGTCAGCCCCGATATCCCCTTGCTCAGTACCTGTACCATCCAATTTAACGTGACCACCCTCTCATCCGGAAAAATCTCTTATCCAGAACAGGCCAGGTCCTGAGGGTTCCGGTTAAGGGAAATTCAACCTGTAGTTCTGAGTGGAAATTAAAATTGAAGTCTCAGTTTTACCTGGAGAGGGGAAGACAGTGTCAATTATTCTGGGTCTGAATATAATTCAGTTAATCTTATCCAGAAGAGCACTAGCAAGAAATTAGCGTACTTTAAATTCAAAGGATAAAGAGTTCGGCAACTTATGATAGGAACAGGAGTGGGTCATTCAGTCCCTTGAGCCTGTTCCGCCATTCAATGAGATCATGGCTGATCAGTGATCTAACTCCATATACCCACATTTGGTCCAAATCCTTTAATACCTTTTAATTAACAAAAATCTATCAATCTCTGATTTAAAATTTAAAATTGATCTAGCATCAATTGCCGTTTGCGGAAAAGAGTTCCAAACTTCTACCACCCTTTGTGTGTAGAAGTGTTTCTTAATTTCACTCCTGAAAGGCCTGGCTCTAATTTTTAGACTATGCCCCCTAGTCCTAGAATTCCCCAACCAACAGAAATAGTTTCTCTCTGTCTATCCTATCTGTTCCTCTTCATATCCAAAAACTTTGATCAGACCACCCTTTAACCGTCTAAATTCTAGGGAATACAACTCTAATTTGCGTAATCTCTCCTCGTAACTTAACCCCTGAAGTCCGAGTACCATTCTGGTAAACCTACACTGCACTCCCTCCAAGGCTAATATATCCTTCCTAAGGTGTGGTGACCAGAACTGCGCTCAGTACTCCAGGTGTGGTCTAACCAGGGCTTTGTAAAGTGCAGCATAACTTCTACCCCCTTGTACTCTCGTCCTCCAGATATAAAGGCCAGCATTCCATTAGCCTTTTTGATTATTTTCTGTACATGTTCATGACATTTTAATGACCCATGTACCTGGATCGGACCCCAAGTCTCTTTGGATATCCACTGTTTTTAGCTTTTCACCATTTAGAAAGTACTCTGTTCTATCTTTTTAGGTTCAAAGTGAATGACCTCACATTTGCCTACATTGAACCCCATTGGCAATGGTTTTGCCCATTCACTTAATCTATCAATATCCCTTTGTAATTTTATGCTTTCATCTACAATGCCGCTCATCTTTGTGTCATCGACAAATTTGGATCTATGACTTTCTGTACCATTATCGAAGTCGTTAATAAATTGTGAATAGTTGAGGCCCCAACACACATCCCTGCAGGAACTACAATCACATCCTGCCAATTAGAACCTAGCCATTATCTCTGCTGCCTGTCTCCTGTTGCTCAGCCAATTTCCGAACCAGGTCAATAATTTGCTCTCAATTCCATGGGCCTTAGATAATAGTTACATCTGTGGGACTTTATCAAATGCCTTCTGGAAGTCAATATAAATAACATCCATAGACAGTCCCCTGTCCACTACTTTTGTCACCGCTTCAAAAAATTCAATCAGGTTTGTCAAGCATGATCTACATTTCACAAAGCCACTTTTGGATTGATGTGAAGTGGTATTGGGTGTGCATAACTGAAAGTATCAGTATAACACAGGATCTTAATGCAAATGCTAAAGCTGAGAGTTAGTCCCTTCAGGTTGCATCTGGTGCATAATAATTGCAGCCCAAAAGTGTACAATACAGCTTTTGCTCTTAGTTGCATTTCAAATTTGAATAGATACCATTTAAAACATATTTGTTCTTAGACACTTCTGTAAGCTTTATGCATCATGCTAAGTTGTAGAAGGATATTGTGTCTTAGATGCCAAAAAATATGTACTTTGGAAAACACTCGCATCCACCCATGATAAGACTTCTGTCGGAATATTCGGTCTGGCCAATTGATTTTTCAGTAACCTGTGCCAGTTCCTCCTCATCTGGATGACTAGCGCACTATCCATTCTTCCTCTGACATTTATAGGTTGAAATTTTAATGTGCTCTCAAGATCGAAGTTCAGTGTAGTCTTTTGATTCTTGAGGACTCAAGTCTTTTGGACACAAGGTAGAAGTAATGCATCAGAGGGGAATAATTCCTTTTTCCTTATGTGTTTTTTCATGTTCCTTTTAAAAGTACCCATTAGGTTGGATTAACCATTTTGCTTATTCAGCTTCTTTTCCTTTTCACTCCACTTTCCCACCATGCTTTAATAGGACAGATTCCCCAGTGCCCAGAGTTCAACATTCTCCTGGTTGTGGTAATGGTGAAACTTTAAATCAGGATGAAGCATCGCTGTGCAATTCCATTGAAGCAGCATCAAATTCAGCCACCCCTAAAGTGGAAAAGAATGAGGTAAATGTTAGATTTATTGTATTAACACTGCCTGCTCAGGTTTTTATCCATTTTAAACCTGTTCTGTCATTTGTGTTCACAGACAAAAAAATCAGAGTCTGCATATATGTATTACAATAGCTTGCATTTATGTCATACTTGCAATGTAAAGAAACATCCCAAGGTGCTTCACAACTAGATGTAAGCAAAACAAACACCAAGCCAGGAAGTGGAAAGTTTAGGAGGGGTGAAAGAAAGTTTGATCAAAGAGATGTATTTTGAGAATCGGAGGAAGACTTTGAGATTAGGACCAAGGTGGCTGAAAGCTCTGTCTCCAGTGCTGGAATGAAGGGAGGCGGGATGGACCGAAGATAGGAGTTAAAAGAACCAAACATTCAGGAGGGCATATAGGGCTGGAGGAGATTGCAGAGAATGGAGGGACTTGTAGATGAGGGGAGAGATTTTGAATTTAATGAGATCCATCATTTAAAAATTACAAATAAAAACATAAAATGCTGGAAACACTCGGATCAAGCAGCATTTGTGGAGAGAGGAGGGCCAGGTTAATGTTTCAGGTCAGTGACGGCCCGGGGGAGAAATTCGGGAGCACCTCAACTTTTAAAAGTTGAAAAGATTAGCACCAGGTGACGGGTGCTGGAGTTATGGTTTCTGGCTAGAAATGTACTGGCTGTTTACGAGGCTAAGACTGAACACTTGACCATGAATCTGGTTACTGTGCGGGTATGGTCAGTAAATAAGAGGAGAATTTAGTAGAACTCGAAGGAATTGAAACGAACCTTGAGCTGCAGAGTATTTGGGGGAAACTTTGGCAAGACTGATCTCTGCTTGTGTTCCTCGGACTGACAATGTTGCCATTGACAACTCTGATCACCCGAATTTCCACTGAAGATTTGAGCCGCCCTGAGCCGGAGTTAAATAATGAAATTAGTGAGGATAGCACAAACTTTGATGGTTATGACATAGCTCCTTTATCCTCCGACTCTGCTCAATATGGTATGCATTGCCCATTTAGTGACTTAATTGACTCAAAGATGTTAGGTAGTCTGCCAAAAATTGGAGAAGCCATTGCATGTAATTCAATTTTGAAGGTAACTAATTTTTTTTAAAACCTTAATACAGTGAAATTGAAGTCAAGTTTTTTTTAAATTCTTGATATTGTAAATGTTTTGAAAACTGAAGTGTTTATAAGGAAAGTTATAGTACTTACAATGTTACAATTTTGTTCGATTTGACAGACTACTGGAGAACTCGAGCTTCAGCTCTGGGAAATGCTATTGATTTTCTCTTAGCTGCTGCATTGTGGATAATGGTTGATAGCAATATGATACTTTTTTTCAAGGAGTTAATAAACATAGTATTAACTTCTTTCGTTTGAATCTGACTATTTTTGAAGCAGAACTGCAGGTTGCAACGATTCACAGGTTTTTGGCTCCTCAAAAAAACTGATTCTTAGGAATATTTTTTTTTTAAGGCCTACATATCAGAACAACACCGGATTAAAGGCATGAAGATAATTTTGTTTCCATTTTCTCCATTTTTCTTGAAATTGAAGACTCCTGTTGGATTACATTACATGAGCAAGCAGCATTAAACCTCTTGTACCTCACCTGTTAGATACTTTACATGGGTGAATCCAGGTGATGAACATTAGCAAGCTGTTTGGGATCACTATAAGCTGACCCTGTCCCGATTGTGGACCAACATACACTTCCGTCAGGGACAGGAGCCTTGGCTATAGGAAGGCTAAGGCCAATTGTTATGCCTTAAATGAGGCTAACTCCACCCAGATCAGCGAATGTATTTGGGACCTTGCAGGGTTGCCTGGCTTAGTGCTATAACATACAGTGCATTTATCGACTTAGCCATTGAAGGATTTTTTGGGGCAGATTTGCCTGTGACTTTTCATTCCCCTTCAAGAATTAAATAAATTGATTAGAGACCATCCTTTTTAGGAGTGGTTTGAGGAGCCAAAGTACTTTTTGAGGGTCCATAGTTTCTGATCATGCTTTATTACTGGACTATTACCCAAAATGCAATTTAATGAAGTGGCATTCCCTTGTTATAAAATACAAGGCTGCAAACTGGGTTTCTTAAGATTCTACTTAATTATACTGAAATATGAAACACAAAGTTTGAACTATAATTTAAATAGGTTTATAATAAATGCAAATAATTTATTCATGTAATTTTCTTTAACCTCTTAGCTGAGGGAATCTACAGAACAATTTCAAGAATACTATCGACAACGAATGCGCTACCAACAGCATCTGGAGCAAAAGGAGCAACAAAGGCAACTGTACCAGCAGATGTTACTTGAAGGAGGGGTCAATGAAGAAGATGGAGCAGGCCAGCAACAGAACCTTACAGAGCAGTTCCTTAGCAGGTCAGTTTCAGCTCTGGTACAAACACTGCCACACCCCACATTATTTTTCTTCCCCCTCCCAAATATAATTCCTGTTTCTTCACACAGTATCATTGCATCTTGTAACAAATGTGTTTCTAAGAATATTTTGTGAAAATGCAATTTAAACAATCGGCATTAATATCTGAAATAAAATACATTGGGCCAGAAATTTGCCACCGTAACAATCGATTTAGCTCCATTTTTTTGGAGCTAAAAGTTTTTTGGGGGAGCTAAATAAATTTAAGACGATTTTGCTAGTTTCGCCAATGGTATAATGCCATCATTAAAAAATATGGGCTTTTTTTTTTAAGGAACCGTTTTTGTGATGTCACTCGGGATCAAATGCAACGATAACGTCGTTTTTGCAATTTTCCCAATAAGGATATTTTTAAGGACCGTGCTAAATACCATTTTTTAAAAGCTTGCCTTACCTAGTCGAGTCCGATCGAAATCGGCATTAACGGGGCAATTTTGGGAAACTGAGCTAAAAGTTAAAGCTTTTGGGTGGAACAAAACCTATTTTATATAAAAACTGCTTAAAAATGTTTACAGCATTTCCTACAAATATATATCCAGCATTCTGGATAGTTGCTCTTGAGAGTAAATGGTACAACATGGAGCTAAAGAAAGCTTGTAGATTCTTGTATTTAAATGCTGTTACTGTGTTTATGAATGCTGGATATGCTTGAGACATTATGGAGGGCCACTAAAAAGCAATTTTTTGGAAATCAATGTTTAGCCGATTGCAATTTGATCACCCAAGACCCGCAACAGGAGAAAATTGCAGCTTTGAAATAAAACAGACACTGGAGTTTAGCTCTCGAGACCGAAAGCATATTTGTCAAAGATTCAAACGCAACTCTTTTTGAAAACCAGTGATCCCACGACATAGGTGGAAAGGGTCTGAACTTCATTTGAAATCCAACATTTTGTACCAGTTTGAAACACTGAAAAAACATAAGAAAATCAGATCTTTAAACATGCTGGGGATTATCACTTGTGCTTATTCAAAGACTGAATTATTCTGCATCCAATGAAATCTTCAAGGTTCAGCCAAATTCCCCAGATGCTATGTGTTGACATTTAGAGATGTGATGCTTAATGAATAGTGCAGCCAGTTAATCGTGACCTGTATCTGAGTGATCTGTCGGTTCTGACGGGATTGGACAGGTTAGCTACAGGAAGAATGTTCCCGATGTTGAGAAAGTCCAGAACCAGGAGGCAAAGTCGAAAGATAAGGGGTAAGTCATTTGGGACCGAGATGAGGAGAAACTTCTTCACTAAGAGAATTTTGAACCTGTGGAATTCTCTACCACAGAAAGTTGTTGAGGCCAGTTCATTAGATATATTCAAAAGGGAGTTAGATGTGGCCCTTACAGCTAAAGGAATAAAGGGGTATGGAGAAAAAGCAGGAATGGGGTACTGAAGTTGCATGATCAGCCATGATCATATTGAATGGTGGTGCAGGCACGAAGGGCCGAATGGCCTACTCCTGCACCTATTTTCTATGTTTCAACCATTATAACTGCTGGAGCAAATCAATTCAAAAGGCATAACCAATATATAAAGGTCATTTATGTAGTGTATGCAGCACACAAATCACTGACTCCACACGGTCTGGTGTTGATATAACTGCTGTGACTGTAGTCCTTTATTGTATAACTCTAGAGTGCGCCTCAGGTGTGGTGGGCAGCCTTTTATACTCTGTCTTGCAGGTACTTTCAGGTCTCCCACCACAGCGCCCTGTGTGGCGTACCATTGTACTTATACATTTAATGTACCTGGACAATACATAACATCTCTCTTTCCCCCAACCCCCCCCCAGTTCCAAAAGCCATTGCCGGTGACCTCGGCCTTGTTCGTCCTGGTTGATTGAGTGTGAGTCCATGACCATCCACTTCCCTCTTCTTCCCCCATGTGGAGGACGCATGTGGTATTTGCAGTCCTTACATGGGTGATAAGATACACGAGCATAACCTCCAACAGAAAGCAGGTATACATAGATGGTACATTTGTATGGTACATATAATGTGGTACAGATGTTATGTCAAAAAGTTGCAGGTACTCTGAACAGTTATTTAATCCCAGCTCCTCGGGGTGAGGTACGGTGGCGATACACAGTCCCTTTTTGCCCGAGGTAATGGGCTGCACTGAGACAGGGTATCGCAACTGGTGCGTTGCCTCTGTTCTCATGAAGTAATCGCCTTAGCAGCCGCTGAACCATTGCATGAATCCCCTAAATCAAAAATCGCATTAGCCCAATGGCAATGTTAGTCACGGATCCATATCCCTTTTACTTGAATCTCGTGGTATTAACTCTCGTAATTCATATCCATAATTTTAAACACAGTAACCATTCAGCATTAAAATATTAATTCTTATCATAAATCCGTCATCCTATATTCACATAGCTCATTTAGACTCGCTCTTGCCTTACAAAAGTATTTTTGTGAGGACCGCCAACGGTGTAAGGCTCTTTTAAGACGCCATCTTGTGGTTCCCACGAGGCTTCCCTTGGGCGCCACCATTTTAGGTGCTCTGCTGGCCACAAGGCTCACCACCATCTTAAGCTCGCTGGTGAAGAAAGAACAGAAGGGACAAGGAAGAAAGGAAGGAAAAAAACGGCCCAGAGCAACCCATCTTGGCAGAAGTGGCTCCCTGGACTCGGATCAGTCACAGTCCCTGTGAGTTCCTCCGTACTTGCTGCCGCATTCGCCGCTCTGGCTCGCGTTCTCCCCAGTCACGCCAGCCGCCGCCGCAGCCTCCGCTCCCATCGCTGTCTTCGCACTTGCCGCCCCTCCTGCGGCTGCGTGGCCGCCACCATCACAGCCACTATTGCCACCCGACTTTTCCTCTGCATGGGTCCCCCAGATCCGCCGGCCATCGATGGACCTCCCGCTCATCGCCCGCAGTGTCCCGCCGGCCTGCACCCCAGCAATCGGCCCGCACCTGCAAACTTGCTCTTCCAGGGTCTGCTCGTCTGTGGAGGCTGAGGCTGCAGAATTGCTTGAGGTCGGGAGTTCTGGGCTGCTGTCGCCTGTGTGTGGATTTAGGCTCCAGCTCGGTTGGCGCTGTTCTTTGGGAACCCAGGGGACAGCGGTCTGTGGAGGAATGAAGTCTTCCCAGCTCCCACGGACCTTTCCCATCCATCTTCTGCCGAGGAGCGTCGGCCCATCGCCTGCAATGACCCACAAAGGTAAACTGTATCTTGCCCCCGTGAGATACCTGCACATTTGCTCTGCCAAGAACAGGTATCAATTCCTTGGTGTAGGTACGCAGCTTTGCCGTGACTGGGGCCAGCTTGGGTTGTGCAGCTGGGTTGACCTACAGTTTATCGAAAGTTCTCTGACTCATCAACGACGGACCCGATCCTGTATCCACTGCCATACTCACTGGGACTCCGTCAATTTTTACTTCCATTATCACTGGGGGCGTATCGTTGGTACACGTATACAGTCCCACCACCCCATCTTCTGCCTGCTCCTCGCTGAACAGTGGATCGTCCACCATCTCCTAAGCCACATGGTGAGTCAGATTTCTTTTACACATACGCTGAAGGTGGCCTTTCAGGTGGCAGGTATTGCACATATACTCCGCAAACCTGCCCCATGGCTTCCTCCGCAGTGCCAGCATGGTGCTGCTTGATTGGCCCCCCTCAGCGGACTCTGAGTTCCAGGACCCCGAGGTCCGTGCTCCTCTGCCCTGGGCAGAGCCATGTTCTGCAGTTTTGTCCATGGTAGGCGCTATCCTGTGGACAGTGCCTGCCGGGTTCGAGACTGTGGATCATTTGCTTGGTGCTGCAAGTCGAGGTCATATATGCCCGGCTGATGGTGATGGCTTTTTTCAGGGGTGACTGTGGGTTCCGTGGCTAGCAGCTCGTGAAGGAGGCCCTCTTGTCCAATCTCCATAACAAAAAAGTCCCGCAACGCCTCGTCAAGGTGTGTGCCAAAATCACACGGCGCCGCGAGTCTCCTGAGGTCCGCAGCATATTTGGTGACATCCTGGCCCTCAGGTCTGCAGGGATGGTAAAATTTGTATCTGTCAGTGAGGATGCTCTCCTTTGGTTTCAACTGGTCACGAATGAGTGCGACCAGCTCCTCATATGACTTGTCCCTGGCGCTCGCGGGTGGCAGCAAATCCCTGACGAGACAGTAAACCTCATCGCCACAACTGGAAAGCAATATCGCCTTACGCTTCTCTCTGTGCGTCCGTGTGCCCTGTCGGGTCGTTTGCTGTGAAGTAGTACTCGAGCCTTTCCGTAAGGGCCTCCCAATCATTGCCCACCGCAAAATCCTTTAGCGAGCTCAGAATAGCCATGGTTGCATGGAGTTCGTCCGCGTCCTCGTTGCCAATGTGGTGTATGCAGCACACAAATCACTGACTCCACACGGTCTGGTGTTGATATAACTGCTGTGACCGTAGTCCTTTATTGTGTAACTCCAGATTGCCTCTTGGGTGTGGTGGGGGCAGCCTTTTTTCTGTCTTGCAGGTACTTTCAGGTCTCCCACCACAGCGCCCTCTGTGGCGCACCATTGTACTTATACATTTAATGTACCTGGACAATACATAACAACAATTTAGAAATAGTGGGCCCAAGTTTCCACATGATTGGCGCCTGATTTTTAGGAGCAACTGGTGGAGAACGGACTATCTTAGAAATCGCAATTCTCCACTTTTTTTTCTGCAGTTCTAGTCAGGTAGAATAGTTCTACTTTGGAACAGAATTTTTTCTTCAAAAGGGGGCGTGTCCGGCTACTGACGCCTGATTTGAAAGTTTCCACAGTGAAAATGTACTCCAAACTAAAGTAGAATGGAGCAAGTGAAGATTTTTGTAGAACTGAAAAAACCTGTTCTACACATTAAAAAATCAGGTGCAGATTACAAATCAGGCGTCCAGAACGAGGTGGGGGGAAGGGAACTCATTAAATTCTACAATCAATCCTTATTTATACTTCTACAAATATTATACAAATAAATCCAACCTGAATAAACATTTATAAGCAAGGAAAAGATTAAATAAACCATCTTCCTACCTGTGTGAAAGTGCTTCAGCCAGGAAGAATGGTGCAGCAAGCCTCACAAAACGAGGGAGCCGACCGAACGCGGGAGGAGGGAGAAGGGAGCCGACCGAACGCGGGGGGAGGGGGGAGGGAGGAGGGAGCCGACCGAACGCGGGCCGGGGGGCGGGCGGAAGGAGGGAGGGAAGGGAGCCGACGAAGGTGGGGGGGTGGAGGGAAGGGAGCCGACAAACGCGGGGGGGGGGGAGGGGGGAAGAAGAGAGGGAAGGGAGCCGACGAACACGGTGGGGGGGGGGGAGGGGGTGGGTGGGGGGAGGGAGGGAAGGGAGCCGACGAACGCGGTGGGGGGGGGGGGGGGTGGGGGGAGGGAGGGAAGGGAGCCGCCGAACGCGGGCGGGAGCTGACCGAGGCGGGGGGGAAGGGAGCCGACCGATTGTGGGCGGGAGAAATGGAGCCGACCGAACGAGGGGGGGTGGGGGGGGGGGGGGGGGAATGGAGCCGTTCCAGACCGCTGGCGGGAAAGAGAGAAGGCTGCAGGAAGCCTCAGAAATTGAGGAGCCATTTCCCGACGGCAAAAGGCGGAGGTTGTCGGGAAACGGCTGCCTCAACTTTGAGGCTTCCTGCATCCTTCTCACTGCTACAAGAAGCCTCTGTGCTGATGGCAATGTACTTTTATTAAAAAATTAAAAAAAAACTAAACAGCTACAAAGAACTACAAAAATGGCCGAGTGCCAATGTTTTTTTCACACTGAGCATGCGCGAACGCTCCAACACGCACGCGCAGCGTTGCCGGCAGGAAAAAAACTAATTTAAATAGTACCCGCCCCCTCCCACTTACAAAATCGGCGTGAGTGTAGGCTCCGCCCCCCTGCACGGCGCGCCAGGCAGACAAGGAGCTGCAGAACGCTCCAGAATCACAATTTTTTTTTTAGGCGCGAGAAACGGGCGTCCAGCTCGGAGGGGCGCCCGTTTTTTTTCTTGTGGAAACTTGGGCCTAGTAAAACTCAATTGAAAGTTTTGGAGACGGGACGTGAACAGTTCGGTGGTGGCCGAAATCTCTGCTATCCATAATCGGGTCAGTGGGAATCCTTCCAACGCGGGGTTTTGTGAACATATCTCTCCTGTTTAATTCAGGCTACTTATAGCTAGTTTAAGGAGCTGGGGCGAAATGCAATTTTAAGGATATGTTAAGATTGCAGAGAGCCCCGTCTTTTTGTGAACAAACTCGCCGAGTTGCAATTGTGCCTTGCGTTTCATTAAACAACGTTACCCTAGAAACCTAAATACTTCAAGTGTTGGGCATGTGCAGAACGGGCGTTAGTTTTAAGGCGAAAAAATGTAGTTCCATCCTTAAAAACAGAGGTATTTTAAGATTACGCCAACATTTAAAAAACTTTTGGCAAAACGTAGGCCTTTTTTTGGTGTTATTTTGGACTAACAAAAATGGCCATTAATTGGAAATAATGCCAAAAAAGGAGCTGTTTTTTAATGTGGAAAGTTTGGCCCTATAGCAGTAGAATTATTTTTTTTTAATTGTGTATTTGGTAAAGTTGAAAGTATGATTTTGTTTTGTTTTTTATTTTTACAGATCAATGCAAAAGTTAGAAGAATTAAACATAGGAATGGATAACCTTAGCACTGAGGCGACATCTCCTAACCAACAGTGTAATGGAAACAAACCAAATGTACAAAATGGTTCTTCAGCCACAAATTTTTTAACACCACTTGACGTCAATGAGCAGTGTTCAGGATTGTCTGAGGGCTCGAGCCAGTGCACAAGTAAACCGAGCACGGGAAATGCATTCCCTTATTCTGAGGTGTCCTCATTCTTTACCATGCAAAAGTAAGATGTGTATATATTTCAATATCAGTGCATGACTGGAAATTGTGCCATGAATTTTATTATTTTTGCTGTAAGTTTCCTTTTATACATATTTATGATGTATAAATATTTGAAATGCAGTGAAGCATTTCCACTTACAATATCATCTGTGGAAAAAATATTTAGTCCATTTAATCTGCCATACACTAAGCCAGCCCTTCCGATTTGTCCATTGCAAATCAGCACATTAATGGGGTTTTTCTCCCAATCTCTGTTGAGATGTTGTCAAACCTAGAAAAATAGTAACATGACTGGCTTCATAAATGTTGCCATAGTTCTGAAAACAGAATAATTACTATTGGAGTTCTAAACTGCACTCCAAACAATCTGACTTGATGCGTTATCCCAACAGATTCATTGCTGTAAATACTTGATAATTACCCTATGAACTTGGATATATATATTTTTTTAAGCAGTATATCATCCTAAACTATTAAAAAGGAACTCTGTAACTATAGCTTTTTATTTTTATGTAGTGCTGATTCTCCATTTGCATCAAAAGATTCTGCAATAGGCCCATCAATAATGGAAAATGCCTCGGTCAGTGGAAATGGAACAAAGAATGAAGAGGTACAGTTCACGTCTAAAGCTTTATTAATGTCAGAATTTGTTGGTGTGTCCTATGTATTCTGAGCTAACGAAGATTCTCACAAGCAGATTATTCATGGAGGTATTTACTTGTTTGCTGTTAATTTTTTTTCTCTACCAATTTCCTTATATACTTAGATCTCCCATAGCTTTGGAAAGTATGGTCAGCTGCCTTCTGCCTGTCCCTTTCATCTGCGTTTTGCTGTTTTTCACTGGGTTCTGATTTGTGTCTCTTTCTGATTCTGTATATGTTCTCTTCCGCTCTCATTATTTCCTGTTTCTTTTCAGTTGGGAGGGCATAATGTGGTGGGGAAGGGAGTCATGGAAGATCTTTTTGATAATTTGATTTTTTTTGTGCAAAGGAGGAATTTAATAATAGCTATAGTTTACTTTTGGTTGCATGATTATTTCTTTTAGAGCTCCTAATCTGTAACCTCTTGTTTCTTCTTCCATTGGTTGCGTGAAAGATTGACTACTTGTTGCACTGGCTCTGACACAGTTAAACAGTTAAATTTGCATACTCATATCAGAATTTCCATTTTTAAATTTTCCGTTGGTGTTAATTGATACCTGCTTTGTGTGTGTTGGTGGATTGCAGTGCATTCCTGGCATGCTCACAGGCAGTAGCCCAGCCAGCCAGGTGGGAGAAGCTATAGTGAAAGCATAAGGAGCAGCAGATTGTGTTGTGATCTCCGGAGAGCGTTTTGGCCAGTTCAGATTGAAGGGCTACAAAAGTTTCTTCGAGAGGCAAATAAAATCTTTTAAATAATATTTCAGCAGATAGTAATTTACTCACAACAGCAGCATCTATGGAGAAGAAGCTGTGATCATGTTGTACAGCTTGCCCTCACTGGCTGACATGAAACTGTGACAGCTCATTGATCAGATTAACATGAGAGATCCTATAAGAGTGCCATCTATAGGCAAGACTGGGAACTGTGAGCGCTAACTGGATAATTTAACATTGTAAATCCTATTATAAATGTTTACTTAACAATTTTCAATGTCGTTTGACTCAAGAATGTTATAGGTTGTCTATCTACCGATGTATTTATCTATTATTAAGTCTTTCCTGCAACTCTACTTTTGACCCCAGTCGGGTTTCCGCCCCTGCCACAGTACTTAAACGGCCCTTATCAAAGTCACAAATTACATCTTATGTGATTGACAGTGGTAAACTATTCTTCCTCAACTTTCTTGACCTGTCTGCAACCTTTGACACGGTTGACCACATCGTGTCATTTCAAAATTTATAATGGAAACTCTCCTCCGGCGCCTCTTCTGTCATCCAGCTGGGTGGGACGTCCCTTGCCTGGTTCTATTCTTATATATCCAATCGTAGCCAGAAAATCACCTGCAATGGCTTCTCTTCCTGCTCCCACACCGAGTTCCCAAAAGATCTATGCTTGGCCCCCTCCAATTTCTTATCTACGTACTTTCCCTCAGCGACATCATCCGAAAACACAATATCAGGTTCTACATATACGCTGACGACATCCAGCTTTACCTCACTATCACCTCTCTCGTACCTCCACTGTCTCTGATTTGTTACGCTGTTTGTCTGACATCCAGTACTGGATGAGCACAAATTTCCTCCAACTAAATAGAGGGTACACCGAAACCATTGTCTTTGGTCCCCACCACAAACTCCTTCTCTAGCCATCGTCTCCATTCCTCTCCCTGGCAACTCTGAGGCTGGAACCAGACCATTCACAACCTTGGTTTCATATTTGACCCTGAGTTGAGTTTTCGATAACACATCCGGGCCATCACGAAGACCGCCTACTTCCACCTCGATAGATTGCTCGACTTCGTCACCCCTCCCCCCTCTTATCTCATCTGCTGCTGAAACCCTCCTCCGGGCCTTTGTTTCCTCTAGACTTGACTATTCCAACACTCTCCTGGCTGGCCTCCCATTTTCCACCCTAGATAAACTTGAGCTCATCCAAAATTCTGCCTAAAATATATACTAACTCTCATCAGGGTCAGGTCATCCATCACCCCTATGCTCACTGACCGATATTGGCTCCCAGTCTGAAATCACCTCAAGTTTAAAATTCTCATTCTTGCTCTCAAATCCCTCCATGGCCTCGCCCCTCCTTATCTCTATAACCTCCTCCAGTCCTACATCCCTCCGAGATCTCTGCGCTCCACCAATTCTGGCTTTTTGCGCATCCGCAGTTTTAATTGCTCCAGCATTGGTGGCCATGCCTTCAGCTGCCTCGGCCCGAAGCTCTGGAATTCCATCCCTAAACCTCTGTGCCTTTCTACCTCTCCTCCTTTAAGACGCCCCTTAAACCCTACCTCTTTGACTAAGCTTTAGGTCATCTGTCCCAATATCTCCTTATATGGCTGTGTCAAATTTTGTTAACATAGAAACATAGAAAATAGGTGCAGAAGTAGGCCATTTGGCCCTTAGAGCCCGCACCACCATTCGATAAGATCACGGCTGATCATTCCCTCAGGAGCCCTTTCCTGCTATCTCTCCATGCCCCTTGATCCCTTTAGCCGTAAGGGCCATATCTAACTCCCTCTTGAATATATCCAATGAACTGGCATCAACAACTCTCTGCGGTAGGGAATTCCACAGGTTAATAACTCTGAGTGAAGAAGTTTCTCCTCATCTCATTCCTAAATGGCCTACCCCTTATGCTAAGACTGTGTCCCCAACATCGGGAACAATCTACCCGCATCTAACCTGTCCCGTCCCGTCAGAATCTTGTATGTTTCGATGAGATCCCCCTCATCCTTCTTAACTCCAATGTATAAAGGCCCAGTCGATCCAGGCTCTCCTTATATGTCAGTCCAGCCATTCCAGGAATCAGTCTGGTGAACCTTCGCTACACTCCCTCAATAGCAAGAACGTCCTTCCTCAGATTACAATACAATATTCCAGGTGAGGCCTCACCAAGACCCTGTACAACTGCAGTAAGACCTCCCTGCTCCTATACTCAAATCCCCTAGCTATGAAGGCCAACATACCATTTGCCTTCTTTACCGCCTGCTGCACCTGTATGCCAACTTTCAATGACTGATGAACCATGACACCTAAGTCTCGTTGCACCTCCCCTTTTCCTAATCTGCCACCATTCAGATAATATTCTGTCTTCGCGTTTTTGCCCCCAAATTGGATAACCTCACATTTATCCACATTATACTGCATCTGCCATGCATTTGCCCACTCACCTAACCTGTCTAAGTCACCCTACAGCCTCTTAGCGTCCCCCTCACAGCTCACTCCACCACCCAGTTTAGTGTCGTCATCTGAAAACTTGGAGATATTACACTCAATTCCTTCATCCAAATCATTGAGGTATATTGTAAAGAGCTGGGGTCCCAGCACTGAGCCCTGCGGCACCCCACTCGTCACTGCCTGCCATTCTGAAAAAGATCCGTTTATCCCGACTCTCTGCTTCCTGTCTGCCAACCAGTCCTCTATCCACGTCAGTATATTACCCCCAATACCATGTGCTTTGATTTTGCACACCAATCTCTTGTGTGGGACCTTGTCAAAAGCCTTTTGAAAGTCCAAATATACCACATCCACTGGTTCTCCCTTGTCCACTCTACTAGCTACATCCTCAAAAAAATTCTAGAAGATTTGTCAAGCATGATTTCCCCTTCATAAATGCATGCTGACTTGGACCGATCCTGTCACTGCTTTCCAAATGCGCTGCTATTTAATCTTTAATAATTGATTCCAACATTTGCCCCACCACTGATGTCTGCTTTCTCTCTCCCTCCCTTTTTAAAAAGTGGTGTTACATTAGCTATCCTCCAGTCCATAGGAACTGATCCAGAGTCGATAGACTGTTGGAAAATGATCACCAATGCATCCACTATTTCTATGGCCACTTCCTTAAGTACTCTGGGATGCAGATTTTCAGGCCCCGGGGATTTATCCATCAATTTCCCTAACGCAATTTCCCGCTTAATAAGGATATCCTTCAGTTCCTCCTAGACCCTCGGTCCCCTAGTACTTTCGGAAGGTTATTTGTGTCTTCCTTCGTGAAGACAGAACCAAAGTATTTGTTCAATTGGTCTGCCATTTCTTTGTTCCACATTATAAATTCACCTGAATCCGACTGCAAGGGACCTACGTTTGTCTTCACTAATCTTTTTCTCTTCACATATCTATAGAAGCTTTTGCAGTCAGTTTTTATGTTCCCGGCAAGCTGCTTCTCGTACTCTATTTTCCCCCTCTTAATTAAACCCTTTGTCCTCCTCTGCTGAATTCTAAATGTCTCCCAGTCCTCAGGTTTGCTACTTTTTCTGGCCAATTTATATGCCTCTTCCTTGGATTTAACACTATCCTTAATTTCCCTTGTTAGCCACGGTTGAGCCACCTTCCCCGTTTTATTTTTACTCCAGACAGGGATGTACAATTGCTGAAGTTCATCCATGTGATCTTTAAATGTTTGCGATTGCCTATCCACCGTCAACCCTTTAAGTATAATTTGCCAGTCTATTCTAGCCAATTCATGCCTCAAACCATCGAAGTTACCTTTCCTTAAGTTCAGGACCCTAGTTTCTTAATTTACTGTGTTACTCTCCATCTTAATAAAGAATTCTACCATGTTATGGTCACTCTTTCCCAAGGGGCCTTGCACAACAAGATTGCTAATTAGTCCTTTCTCATTACACATCATCCAGTCTAGGATGGCCAGCTCTCTAGTTGGTTCCTCGACATATTGGTCTAGAAAACCATCCCTAATACACTCCAGGAAATCCTCCTCCACCGCATTGCTACCAGTTTAGTTAGCCCAATCAATATGTAGATTAAAGTCACCCATGATTACTGCTGTACCTTTATTGCATGCATCCCTTAATTCTTGTTTTTTTTGTTTTACCCTCCTTGGGATGTTTTACTACATTAAAGGAGCTATATAAATGTAAGTTGTTATTGTATATGACACACACTTCTGGTGCACAAAACCTTGCTACCTGTTGATGTGATTTTGAAGTAATGCTTTTAATTCAAAATTTACAATGGAAACTCTCAAAGTCAACATTTATAGTGGGAATTCCTATGTAAGCAGTTGCCTGTCATAATGCACTTGCAGAACTCACCACTACATGATTCTGTAGAACACCCCCCACCAATCCCCATCTTGCAATTCAGGCACTGAGGTTTTGTTAATGCAAATAAAAATTTGCCTTGTAGTCTCTTTGACTCCCGAGATAACTAAATTTAAAGTTTCTTTCCTTTAAACTTCATGCCTTTCTCGCATTCTCAGTTCGTCCTTTTTGGTCTTGTGCCCTGCTTCCTCTAGTCCCACTGATATTTCTCTTCCCCTCCACAACCCTGTTTTGACCCCCCACCTCCAGCTCTGCTTTCCTATGGACCATTTTCGTACCATTCCATGCACCCTTCAGCTCGACAGACCATTTCAGATATTTTATTGCACCAATGGCCCTGCTCCCTCCCAGACCAGGACTTTTTTGTTCAGTCATACAAATCATTAATGCGCTATTGTGCTTCCTGTTTGCAATGCCGTCCTTGCTCCCTTTCACCTCCGGTCGTCCTGTTTTTTTCAGCCTTATGCACTGTTTCAGGTCCTCCCCTGCTCCCTTCAGTTTTACAAGCCAATTTTTTTAAGCCATTTTGGCTTGAGGGGCAGTAAACACACTTGGCAAAGGTACATGTTCTGGCCTGCAGATGCTGTGGTGGATAAAAAACCTCTGTGGTTGCACTTCTGATGATTGACCAACCAGCTTAACTTGCTAATGGGATTCTTATGGGGTAGAACTGTCTCTGGGAATTAGAATTCTTCCCACTTCATGTGACCTGCAAACCCTATATGAAATGGTTATCCTGGCTATACAAACAGTGGGATGCTTCCCAGTGTTTCATGCTGGTAAATTGTGTTGCTTTAGCTGGTTAAACTTGGACAGTATCTCTGTGTACACTTGTCTCTTTCCAACCGACAGCTAAGGTCTCTGGACTTGTGTAAGTGGAGTCATCAGTCAGTGAGTCATAGGCAATCCCTCGGAATCGAGGAAGACTTGCTTCCACTCCTGAAGTGAGTTCTTTGGTGGCTGAACAGTCTGATACGAGAGCCACCGACTCTGTCACAGGTGGGACAGATAGTCGTTGGGGGAAGGGGTGGGTGGGAGGGACTGGTTTGCCACACGCTCTTTCCGCTGTCTTGATTTCTGCATGCTCTCGGCGTTGAGACTCGAGGTGCTCAGTGCCCTCTTGGATGCACTGCCTCCACTTAGGGCGGTCTTGGCCCAGGGACTCCCAGGTGTCAGTGGGGATGACACTTTATCAGGGAGGCTTTGAGGGTGTCCTTGCAGCGTTTCCACTGCCCACCTTCGGCTCGTTTGCCGTGAAAGAGCTCCGAGTAGAGCACTTGCTTTGGGAGCCTCGTGCCTGGCATGCGGACTATGTGGTCTGCCCAGCGGAGCTGATCGAGTGTGGTCAGTGCTTCAATGCTGGGGATGAAACAAAGTTCCTCCAACAGCCTGTCCTCACTGCACAGCACTGCCCCCCAGTCATCAAGATCCACGACGCGGCCCTAGACACCGTGGACCACTTGCCATATCTCGGGAGCCTCCTATCAACAAAAGCAGGCATCGATGACGAGATCCAACACCGCCTCCAATGCACCAGTGCAGCCTTCGGCCGCCTGAGGAAAAGAGTGTTTGAAGACCAGGCCCTCAAAACTGTCACCAAGCTCATGGTCTACAGGGCCGTAGTAATACCTGCCCTCCTGTATGGCTCAGAGACGTGGACTGTGTACAGTAGACACCTCAAGTTGCTGGAGAAATATCACCAACGATGTCTCCGCAAGATCCTACAAATCCCCTGGGAGGACAGGCGCACCAACATCAGCGTCCTCATTCAGGCTAACACCCCCAGCATTGAAGCACTGACCACACTCGATCAAGTGGAGTATCCTTATGTGGGGAGGGAGTGGGCTTCATGTCACACAAACAAACACCCTATTTGTGTGGATTTCTCAGAAGCGGTGGGCTTCCACATTTAAAAAAAAACTTGAATTATGTAAGCACAAAATTGAAACAAAATCTGAGTTGCATTTAAACCCTTTTGAGAACTTTGATAAGATTTCTGCATTTTTAAAAAGAGAATTTTGTGAATTAATTGGTCTGTTCTGAGTTTTTTTGATTCTATTAAAATATTTTTTCCAGGACTCGTGTTTATTTTGGTAGCTTAAAAGCATTGAATTATTTGTTTTTACATGGAATAGGATGATGGATCCAAAAAGCAATTCATTGCCATTAATACCCTTGAAGATACTCAAGCCATAAGGGCAGTAGCATTCCATCCAAGCGGGACTCTTTATGCTGTTGGTTCAAATACGAAAACCTTACGTGTTTGCGCATACCCAGAGGTTATTGACCCAAGGTAATTTAAAAAAATAATATTTTGTGAAACTATTAAGGAACTTAACTGTCAAAATAACAAGTAATTGGGGCCCAACCTGTGTTTTGTCAAGTGCCTGATCAACTAGTGGCTATTCTGCGAGGGGGAAGAGTAAGAAATCTCTCTTTTGGGGTCTGCAGTACCCCAGAGCACTTTTGATTGACTAGGCAGCCTGATGCATTAATGAAACGCTAAAGCTTCTTCCCACTTGGCCCCAGATAACCCTGCCAATATGAATGGATAGGGTGATTCTGGCCAATGGGAAGTTTAATGTTGCTCTGTATGGTAAACTGGGTTTAGCTGGAGCGGGGCTCGAATCCCACACTCTTCAGAGTTGGCATGTGGTGGGTTTAAATGCACTCCAAGGTCGACTGACCACCTAATTTAGGTGCAGTATTGAGGGGGGTCCATTGTTGAAGGTGCTGTCTTTCAGATGAGACCTTAAACATCTGCTTTTACAGTATACTGATGACATCCAGCTCTACCTCACCACGGTCTCTAAATTGTCAGACTGCTTGTCCGACATCCAGTTCTGGATGAGCAGAAATTTTCTCCAATTAAATATTGGGAAGACCGAAGCTATTGGTTTCGATCCCTGCCACAGACTCCATTCCCTAGCCACTGACTCCATCCCCATCCCCAACCTCTGAGGCTGAACCACACTGTTCGCAACCTTGGTGTCATATTTGACCCTGAAATGAGCTTTCCACCACATATCCGCAGCATAACGAAGACCGCCTATTTCCACCTCCGTAACATCGCCTGTCTCTGCCCTTGCCTCAGCTGATCTGCTGTTGAAGCCCTCATCCATGCCTTTATTACCTCTAGACGACTATTCCAAGGCATTCCTGGCTAACCTCCCACATTCTAAGTAGACTTGGATTTATATAGCGAGTGCCTTTCACGACCACTGGATGTCTCAAAGCGCTTTACAGCCAATGAAGTACTTTTGGAGTGTAGTCACTGTTGTAAAGTCGGAAACACGGCAGCCAATTTACACACCAGCAAGCTCTCACAAACAGCAATGTGATGATGGCCAGATAATCTGTTTTTTTAATGTTATGTTAATTGAGGGATAGATATTCACCAGGACACCAAACAGGACATTCTCCTACGTAAACTAGAGGTGATCCAAAGCTCGGCTATTGTGTCCTAACTCCAAGTCCCGCTCACCCATCATCCCTGTGCTCGCTGACCTACATTGGCTCCCAGTTAAGTAATGCCTCGATTTCAAAATTCTCATCCTGGTTTTCAAATCCCTCCATGGCCTCGGCCCTCTATCTCTGTAATCTCCTCCAGCCCCACAACCTTCCTAAATGTCTGCGCTCCTCTAATTCTGCCCTCTTAACATCCCTGATTATAATCGTTCAACTATCCTGTTGCCTAAGCCCCAAGCTCTGGAATTCCCTCCCTAAACCTCTCTGCCAGTCTACCTCTCTTTCCTCCTTCAAGACGCTCCTTAAAACCTACCTTTTTGACCAAGCTTTTGGTTACTTGCCCTAATTTCTCTAAGCAGCTTGGTGTCAATTTTTTTATTTCATAATACTCCTGTGAAGAGCCTTGGTTGTTTCACGATGTTAAAGGCACTATTTAAATACAAGTTGTTGTAGATGATAGATTCTGTGTCCATCGTTCCTTCCTCAACCAACGCAGCAAATCAACTGGTTATTTTACTTGTTTGTGGGACCTTGCTGTGTGTAAGTTGACTTCATAAGTGATTATACTTCAAAGAGTAACACATTGAATGGGAAGCACTCAGGTCTCCTTAGGGACAACGATAAAGCACTTTATCAATGCAAGTCCCTTTCTTTCATTATTGAGCATTTTATTTTAAATATATTATCTTTATTTCATCAGATATATTCTGGTCTCTCTAGAGGCTTTGAAATACCAGTTACATGCTTGAAGAAAAACACACCCAGGTGCTTGACTGCCTGACTCCATCTGCAATTTCCTCATATTTCAAGTTCCATGGGGGAGGGAGAAAACTTTGAACAAAAAATGGATGCTGTCTGATAACAATGGAGGTGAAATTAATGGCAAAGTCCTTACAGCCTTGCTTATGAACTTTGTAGCAACTTGTTGATTTAGTTGCTGACAAAGCTAAGGTCTGAGAGCAGGCCCAGGCCACCTGCTCATTCTCTGCAAGGAAACTGTGGAATTCCTGCCCCTTTTCAGCCCCACCCCCTCCCTGGATCTTCAGATGGTTAAAATCCAAGCTTGGGGTCACCTAATTACTTTTGATTTTTACCTCATCAAATACCTCATCAAATTTTCTGTTTAGTTTTTCAATTTAAAAGAAACAGTACCTAACCAACCATCCAGTGTTCGCATCAAGAACTCCCAGATCAAGTATAGCATCGATGGATACAAGCAATGCTTCCTTGCTGCTGAAGAGCATCCCCTATTGCACCAGTTTGGTCTTTATTTAATTTTTCCACTCCAGACTTCCTGTGGTTTCGGGAATGATATTGCCGATTAGTGCTGAATTAAGAGTAGTGTTTTGCTGTAGGGACTGAATTCAGACTGCCGAGAATAATTTAACATATTCATGAGACAGGAGACTTTTATCCCATCAGTTTGGACTGAATTTGAACCCATTCCAGGAAATGAAATGCTAGTGTCTAACCCACTAAATGCTAATAGTAACATAGACTTAGAAAATAGGTGCAGGACTAGGCCATTCGGCCTTTCGAACCTGCACCACCATTCAATATGATCATGACTGATCATGCAATTTCAGTACCCCATTCTTGTTATCTCTCCATACCCCTTGATCCCCTTAGCTGTAAAGGCCACATCTAACTCCCTTTTGAATATATCTAATGAACTGGCCTCAACAACTTTCTGTGGTCGAGAATTCCATAGGTTCACAATTCTCTGCATGAAAAAGTTTCTCCTCATTTTGGTCCTAAATAGCTTACCCCTTATCCTTAGACTGTGACCCCTGGTTCTGGACTTCCCTAACATCGGGAATATTCTTCTTGCATCTAATCTGTCCAATCCTGTCAGAATTTTATATGTTTCTATGAGATCCCCTCTGATTCTTCTAAATTCCAGTGAATATAAGCCTAGTCGATCCAGTCTTTCTTCATATGTCAGTCCTGCTATCCCGGGAATCAGTCTGGTGAAACTTCGTTGCACTCCCTCAATAGCAAGAATGTCCTTCCTCAGATTAGGAGACCAAAACTGTACACAATACTCCAGGTGTGGCCTCATCCCTGCTAGTATACTCAAATCCTCTCGCTATGAAGGCCAACATGCCATTTGCCGCCTTCACTGCCTGCTGTACCTGTATGCCAACTTTCAATGACTGATGTACCATGACACCCAGGTCTCGTCGTACCTCCCCTTTTCCTAATCTGTCACCATTTAGATAATCTGCCTTCCTGTTTTTGCCCCCAAAGTGGATAACCTCACATTTATCTACATTATACTGCACCTGCCATGCATTTGCCCACTTACCTAACCTGTCCAAGTCACCCTGCAACTTCTTAGCATCCTCCTCACAGCTCACACTGCCACCCAGCTTAGTGTCATCTGCAGACTTGGAGATGTTAAACTTCTTGCTGATGTGGAGCTCCTTGAGTATGGTCTCCCTCTGTGTAGCTGCTCCATTGATGCCAATTATGGGAAGCACCCCAGAGCAACTAAACAGCTGGGACTATATATTCAGATTGGCCTGAGGCTTGCTCCAGTGTCAACTGAGCTCAGGAAATCTTAGCAGTACTTTGCTGTGAAATGGTGTAAGTAAATGCAACTTTCCAATGACTGCCGAGGTAGTTCCTGGCTCAGGAGATTAGTTATCTTCTGTAATCCAGCACTTTGAGACATTTGCAACTTTTGTTCAAGCCTGTATTCATCTGAAAAGTTTTAAACGAGGAACAACTTTATTCAGGTTCCAACCAGTAATACCAAAGACCAACATAGTGTGTATCATTGTCGTGTGGAAAGCCATTTTAGGTGTATGGCTTTCTCAATCTTAAATATAAATCTGGAACAATTTCTGTCAAACAACTTGCTCATTGTTGGCTGACTTCATACAAAATGACCCAACACCTGGCTTCTAATTCACTAATGTAATTAAAATATAATCCATATAGTGTAAATGTGAAATAATCAGTACAAATACTTATTTTCTAACTGTGGGAAGGGAAGAATTGTGCTGTTGGTATTAATCACTTGTTAAACATCTGTTTTTTTTCTTTTCTTTTTTCTTCCTCCCACCACCCATTTTTAGTACATACAGTTCACCTAAGCAACCTGTAGTAAAGTTTAAAAGGAACAAACACCATAAGGGATCAATCTACTGTGTGGCTTGGAGTCATTGTGGACAACTATTGGCTACTGGATCAAATGATAAATATGTGAAAGTGCTGCCATTTAGTGCAGAGACCTGCAATGCTACAGGTACAGTGCTGTTCAGTTTTACTTGATTGAAATGGTTCCTTATTATATTTTTAACTATCATTAAACCATCTTACCAACTCGCAAGATTTAACTTGATACTGAAGAATTCATTGTCTGGTAAATGTGTTGAAAGTTAAGAGCCAGTGTTTTAATGATATAGCATGATGGTGGTACAGAATTTGCTTGAACCTGTAGCACCTCAGAGTAGGAAAGTCATGAATTTGACAACCCCCTACTCTACTTAGTTCCCAAGTTAAGCTATGCTGTGAGGCTACAGCATCTCCCTACAGAGGGATGGAAAATTGTCTGGGAATGTTCTGCCTGGTAGTATCTTGTGCTTCCAGGAGGCTGCCTAAAGGAACATTGGTAGAAGTCTTGGAGCATATTTACTATAGTCTATAGTCGTGATAGCATAGACACAAATCTAGGCAAGCCTTGGGTAAAAAGCTATGGAGATAAATTGCAAAAGAAATTACATTGAAAATAATTTTATGGGGCCGAAATTGGTGGAAGTGCCGCCGAGGTTCCACCGGAAATAATTTTAAAATATATTTTTTTAAGAGATTGCTTTGGTACCACCCATCTGCTACCCACTTGTCGTCCAGCGGGAGATTGGTCACGGATGTTCTACTGGAGCGATGTGCTGCTGCCTGCCCAAGCCGGAGGTGGGAAATCCAGCATTTTCCTCAGGCGCGATCCACTGAGATCGCCCTGCTGCCTGCCAGAAGGATCACCGGCAAAGAGCTGGCTGAGAGTCGGGCGGCAGGGAGAAACGCTGAGGGTGCTGCAGCGCTGCACATCCCGGGTGACGTGCAGATGCTGGATAATTATAAGTGGCTCTGAAATCTTGACAGATAGGAAGTGTAAATCCATATGACTCTGTTGAAGGGAAGGTGTGGTAGGGGAAGCGACCATAAGTATCGAGCGATGTTAAAGGCTCAATGGAGATGCCCTACAGGAGTGTTGACACCATTTCAAGCGGACCATATTTAGTGACTGCTTGTGACTGAGCAGATGGTATGAGCTTATATCAGAGTGAATAAGCGACAGTTACAAGATGTAAAGCTATGGCAGCACACTGCAAGTGATAGTGAGAACAGCATGACATGAAGAATGGAAGCCAGCATGACATGAGGTATGGAAGACAGAAAAATACATATAATGGATTGCAATGTCACTGTTGACCATGTCATCTCAAGAGTGGGTTGAGTGCAAGCCTTAATGTGTGCCCTGCAAGTAGTTCAACTGACTGATATTGTATGGCAGCCTTCCAACATTGGTAACCCTTGTCGTTTCACTATGGCCTGATGACAGGACCCATTATACAGTGCAGTCATATGTGTTGAGCAGAACACCTGAGAGAGAGCTGTGTTTTTCTCAGAAGGCACCACACATTTTGTAAAAATGAGACACTGACCGAGAGGGTGAACAATGTGACTATTGAAAATCCCAGCATACCAAAAGTGACATAACAATAATATGAAAAAACATTTGCACCACCAACACCTGCCCCTCTACCCGCTATCACCACACCTCTTTCTCCCCCACACACCCCACCCCCTCCCCGATATGAGGTCCATGGTCCTCTTCGCTCCGCCTTTAACATGGCCTGCTGCACCCCTGTCCCTCAGTGCCTCTGCTTGTGCAGGTGGGCAGCCGGATCTTTGCAGTCCGTCTTGGTGAGAAGGTAGGGGGCGTGACTGAAGGCCCCGGCTCCTCAGGATCCGTTTGCCTTGAGGGTGTGGGTTCGGGGGCTTGCACGACCTGACCAGAAGCCATTGCTTGCCTCATCGCCTCAACAGAATCGCTGGTGCGCTCCAATGCACTAATGAGCCGCTCCATCCTGTCAGTATTCTGCGAGCAAAGGTGGTGGCAGCTACGCCAGCCATGGTCTGCAGTAGGTCGCGACCTATCTCCACGCTCGTCCTCGATTGCTGCACCATCTTGTGAATAGCTGTGAGCTGTCCTGCAACCTCAGCAGCTTGTTGGGTCATTGTGGGTTGACATGCCTTGGTTGGGTCAGCTCCACGGCCTCTGCGCCTGGCAGCGCTTGAAGGTGTTGCATCCAGTTCAAAGCCCATGAATTCTGAGCCCGATGCCGAAGTACTCCAGACAGGTGGCACACATGGCAGGAGGCTGGTGTCATCATCTTCCAGCTCCTCAACCTCAAGGGGCTCAAACACGTGCCCTTCTCCCTCCTCTCTCTTATTCGTGATGGGTGCGGTGGAATTGGGTGATCTTGGAGGAGGGGTAGAGGAAGGAACCCATGTCTTGGGCTGGGGACAACGTTGGGGTGGGAGACGCTGGGGTCACACTCCTCCTTTGAGTACCAGAGGTGAATGGCGTGCATTGATCGGTGCTGTCCGACTCACCATCTGCAAGTAGAGGACAACATTTCAGTCTAAGTGGTGGGGGGGTAGGTAAAGCTGACGTGAGCTGTCTCCTCTCTCATTGTGCCATCAAAGAGTACCATCTCTACATGGGCACACCAATAATGGCCGACAAACTGTGTTAAAACGCATTTGCCGTGACTTGCCTGACCTTTTGTACCATGTGCGTTACTCACACCGGAGATTATTATACCTTTGACATGCTCCAGCATGGGATCTGCATCACCCTTTGTGGTTGCACAGCAGCGGTCACCCACCCATGCCAAGACACACTCATCCAGGCTGTTCATATCTTATCACCTCTGTTGGGCCCCCTCCCATGGCACTGAGGCTTGCTTCCTTGGAAGTATTTTTCTTCTGCAGAAAGAAAAGTTGAAGCCTTTAACCCCTTTGCTCATTCCCCACACACACACACATCTGGGGCATGACCAATTGCAGTTGGACGGGAGGGGTTTCATAAATGTTTACTCACCCTTGCTGACGCCACCATGCCGTTCCAATGTTTCTTACACTGGTCTCCATCTCGCTCAATGTTGCCCATTGAAGACACGGCCTCACCAATCTCCCTCCAAATGCGTCTGTATTGGAATGGTGGAGGTTTGTCACGACCATCACGGGTGAGGTTTTCATATCTGCACTCCACCTCTGATACAAACTCCTCCAGTTCCTCATCATTAAACCAGGGAGCTCTGGGCCTGGTCTTGACAGTCGTCTTTGATGCTTTTTTTCCACTCCATGTTAAATCACTTAAGGAATGGCTTATGAAAGGTTTGCAGCTCTGTGTCTCCTATACTCGACTAGGCTTATAGTCACTGGAATTTAGAAGAATAAGAGGGGATCTCAGAGAAACATATAACATTTTGACGGGATTGGACAGGTTAGATGCAGGAAGAATGTTCCCAATGTTGGGGAAGTCCAGAACCAGGGGTCACAGTCTAAGGATAAGGGGTAAGCCATTTAGGACCGAGATGAGGAAAAACTTCTTCACTCAGAGAATTGTGAACCTGTGGAATTCTGTACTGCAGAAAGTTGTTGAGGCCAGTTCGTTAGATATATTCAAAAGGGAGTTAGATGTGGCCCTTACAGCTAAAGGGATCAAGGGGTATGGAGAGAAAGCAGAAATGGGGTACTGAAATTGCATGATCAGTCATGATCATATTGAATGGCGGTGCAGGCTCGAGGGGCCGAATGGCCTACTCCTGCACCTATTTTCTATGTTTCTATACAACTGGCAGGTGCAAGAGAGTGCTCACCATTTAAGCGCATGCGCAGATGTCCCAGCAACCTCAATCGCGGCAAAAATGACGGTGTGCTGATAGAATTCCAAAGAAAACCCCTAAATCTCACGCGTGAGTGGTGCAGCGCCTCCAGAGTTCTCCGATTCGAGAGGCCTGCACCTCCTGCCCACTGATGCTGACGCCCGTTGACTCCCGCTGCCACCCACAATACCGAGCCGAAACTGGCTCCCAGCTGGACCCAGCGGCAGCGGGCGCCAAAAAGGTAGGTGCCGCCCGGGGACCGCCGAAAAATGGGTGGGCCTTATAGCTCATGAATATCGGGGCCATAATGTTTTGACACATTTCCGAGATTGCAAGGGATGCTAGAAAATGTAGTGTGTTTTTTTTTTAAGTTGAAATAGGAAAGTAATTTTGTATTGCATTGAGTTCTCTACTTATTTATACACCATGGATATTGCTCCAGAGGGAACATTAGGAGAAAGATCATTTTTTTTGGCCTTTGCTCTAAGACCAAATAAATGCTAATAGCAATTACTTGTGCAAAATACCGATTGAAACAAAATACAAAATGTACTCTGATACAAGCCAAATGTGTGGTAAGTAACTGTGAAATATACAAAAATGTTTAGGATCCTGTCAAATAAGTAAAGAACTTACAATTATATAACAGCTTTCATCATCTCCGGATGCCCCAAAGCGCTTTTTAGCCACTGAAGTACTTTTTAAAAAGTTACTCTTGTAAATGCAGGAAACACAGCAGCCAATTTGCACACAGCAAGGTCCCACAAACAGCAATGAAATAATGACCAGATGATCTTTTTTAGTAATGTTGGATGAGGGATAAATTTTGGCCAGGACATCGGAGAGAACTCTCTGCTTTTCCTCGAATGGTGTCATGGAATCTTTTATGTCCACCTGAGAGGGCAGACGGGGCATCGGTTTAACATCTCTGACAGTGCGGCATGCACTCAGCACTGTACTGAAGTGTCAGCCTAGATTATGTGCTTGCGCCTCTGGGGTGGTACTTGAGCCCATAACCTTCTGACTCTGAGGTGGGCGTACTACCACTGACCCAAGGCTGACATCTTAAGATCTCAAACAAGAGCAGTTCTGTCACTTATGAATTATTTAGTAAGTTTATTGTCAAATTTTGACTTCATAAGCTCTATAGCTTGAGTAAGGTTGATTTTTCATGCTGGTGTGGAATGGGTGAGCAAGATGAAGAAATTTGCTGGAGATCCACTTTGAAAGAACCCACCCAAATCACACAGCAATTAATCTTCCAGCTGGCCTAAAATTAATTTCATTTATGGAAATTGTATTCAAATGAGTAAGCGTGCATTTCCATAGTTTTCTTACAAAATGCGCAGTGTGCTCAGCTCACCCATATAAAATGGGTGATGTAGGTAGGCATGTTTTGGGCTTTGAGGAGGTTAGTTAAAACTAGAAATGCTGATTTGGATTTTTGTTTGCAACATATTTGATTATTAAATCAAAAATCAGAATATGGGAATTTGTATGTGTATTTCTCAAGTTTTGTGATGGTAGAAGAGAGAAGAGGGTGAAAAGTGAGATGAGGCAGATTTGCGCTCATTTACCCACGCAGGCATATATGTATCACCTAGGACACCTAGCAGGACATATCCAAAGACCTTTGCTCTTCGTTTCACCAGGAAGGCAATGATGGCGTTATACCATCTTTCTGAATCTGTCCTGCAGATAAGCTCTCTCATAGTAGGAGGAAGGTCACCAAAGTCCTGAATGTTATGTGTCTCGTTCATTCATTACTATCTCAGGGGACATCATCAAAATCAGTAAATCTGAAGTACAGATATCTCAATAATCTCTTGGAGTTTAGGGAATCCTGTGATGTGGAAAAAATTGCATACTCTCCGTCCTGTTGCTGGTATTCCATAAAAATTATTAGGGTGCTTGACTTGGCAAACAGCAAATCAACAAATAGTGCCATGGGTTCTTTTATGCCCACCTGAGAGGGTAGACAGGGCATCGGTTCAATGTTTCGTCAAAAGATGGCATCTCCAACAATGCAGCACTCCATCTGTACTGCATTGAAATATCAGCCGAAATGATGTGCTCATGTCTCTGGAGTGGGGCTTGAACTCATGGGAATTGTGCCACACCATTGTCATCAGCATTTTTTATTTGCCTTCTATGTTGGTCACGTCCCTTTAAATGGCAGCTGTAAGCCTTTAAGAGCTACAACTTCATGCCCCCTCCCCTTTCAGGGTGTTCCTAGCAAGGTGTATTCCAGGCCAAATCTCATTTTTCATACATAATTGGATTGACCCTGGAAAAATACCTGCATTGGCCATTTGTGAGAGTGCAATGTTTGCAATACAGTGGTTCTGCAGTCCAAATGCCAATACCAGAAAGTATACCATTGTGTTCTCTAATGAGCGAATGCAGTCTACACCAGTCAAAATAAGCAGAGGATAGGAAAAAGAATACTCACATAATGGGATGATACAGCATGCTCTTGGACACATCATGAAGGTTTCTTCTGTATTCTATGGGGAATTATACCATATGCTATGTGGGAGATAATTTATTAAAAATGTTCTATTCTGTGCTTGTGTTTTCCAAAGTCTGCAGTTTGTTTCATTTCATTATTATTTTATTCAAGTTTTGGTTTTTGGTTGAGAATTAGTAAGTTTTAAAGGCATCAGATGAATCAAATATGGTGTAAAATTGTAACTTTTGGGTACATTAGAGAGGATAGAGAACTGAAGATGTTTAATCGTTTGGAGAAATATAAAATTGTTTGTAGAAAGGCACAGCAAACCTTTCATAGTCCCATGGTGGGGATGTTTGGAAAATTAAGTCGATGTGGAAACTTGGACATTCCTTGTAACAGTTCATTTTGTTTTGAGGTTTCACACTGATAATGTTCATCTTGATAAATGAAGTAGTCTTATTATAATGCCACTGCAGTTGTATAATGGAGTTGGCAAATCATAGCCACAGTTCAGCCCCGCAGAGGTGCTGATATACCACTCAAAATTAGCTCCCTCTTGCTAACAGTTTCATTATTTTCTCGAAACTAGATAGTACAACTTAATTGAATGGAATGCTCTTGTTACCAACTAGGAGGTTATTCTAGCAGTACATACTAGTAGTTTTTCTTCATTTATTGAACCTGCATTGTGCATGATTGAAAATATACTGAACGACATCCATGCATTGCAAAATGGTCTACTGATGATGAGATTTACTTGTCTGAAAAATTGCAGGAGCAATAAGTCCCATTATTGTGGTCGGTTGCTCGAGGGACTTAAAACCTAAATTACTGTAATGTGTTTTTTCACAGGTCCTGATTTGGAGTTCAGCATGCATGATGGTACAATCCGGGATCTTGCTTTCATGGAGGGCCCAGAAAGTGGAGGGGCGATCTTAATCAGCGCTGGAGCTGGAGACTGTAATATTTACACTACTGACTGTCAGCGAGGCCAGGGGTTACATGCACTCAGTGGGCACACTGGTACGAAATACATTGAAAATCTCAAGCTTGATGTAGCCTTCATAATGTGAAACAATGGATGTAAAGAATATTAACTATTGTTATGGAAGAAGTGGCATGTTCTTGGTAACCAGATGAAACATGCAGTTTAATCACTATGGATTGCCCAGGTTGCTATCCAGAAATTAGTACCATTAGTGCGTGAGAGATTTATTTTTCAACCTTTTAAAATACTTCTTTTGTAAACCTTAAAATGTAATTTTAATAATTAATGACTACAGCAATTAAGTGGTTAATTTTTTCCAAATACACGCAAACTCAGGGTGAGATGTGCAGGAGAATAAGCAAGTTTAGAAGTCGTGATCTGTCACCTATATTTTAGAATGTTTTTTGTAATAATAAGCTCTGATAAAAGTACAGATAGGTTGCAGTTATGGGTGTGGTTAACCTCTTCCTCTTACAAAGTAGATGTCTCCCAAATGTGTTTCACAAATTTGTTACATTGACTGATACATTATTTAATGCATCAGGATAATACGTTGCTTGTGCTTATCTGAGCCAATTTTTGTATTTGAGTTTTCCATGTTTCACCACGTTGGTTTATTGCCTCAGGAAGAAAGCATGGCAAAAGATGTTTTGGAGCAAATTAATAAACATGTAACAAAGGCATGTTATATCAATTAGAGTGCAATTTTTTTTCCAGTTCACTTTAAAATGTAATGCTTCATTTGCTTTTTAAAAAAAAAAACTGAATTTTAACTAGAAGAACTGAGTTTTAAGACAAATAAAATATAATTGTTTGTCATTCAAGCTCCTTTGCACACTGTAGAGGAGAAATAAGTCAATGTGGAAACTTTGACATTTCTTGTAACAGTTCATTTTTATTTTGAGGTTTTACCTTGATCATCACATGCATTCACCTTCAGCTTGGTAAGTGAAGAAGTCTGTTCCAAAGGTTTTTTATAATGCCAGTGTAGTTGTCTATTTAGGCAATAGGAAGGAGGCTTGTCGTGGAGTTGGCAAATCGTAGCCACTCATCTTGATTGCTTCTCTGCCATTGTTTTTAGTGATCTTGGCAGGAAGCAGAGTCAGCATTCCTGCACCACACAGGTCAGACCTGTTTTTGAGGTGCGAGGTCACATTCTGCATTGAGAGCAGGAATGCTTTTGGCTGATAGCATGGTTATTAAACAGCATTGACTTCTAGATCAAATTGTTGCCTAGTTACTGGTTGAAACCCTACTCCACTGCAGAAAGGTCTCCACTATTCAGGTTTAATATGTGAAATATTAGTAATTTGTGGGATAGTATGTGGCTGTGTTTATTTCCCACTTGAGGTTTGCTGTATTCCAGAATGTCTACAGTGGATCTAAAATAATTTCTCTTCTGGTCTGTTTAATTGTGGTCATCACCATTAGCATCAGATCTGATGGCCTTTTATCCTATTGTCTTTTTCTTTGTGAACAATATGGAAGTTGATTCCAAATCGATCTCCATCTGTTCCTGGTGGGACCTTAATATAGTACTTGATATGTTATGGGCACAATGTTTAAAACTCTGAAAATGTAATTTGAAGTTTCTTGCTTGTAAGAAGGCATTGAAGGTGGTAATTTCAGTTTACACAATTAATGAGCTGTATGCTTTAGATTGGACAGGAGGACAGAGTAGTTAATGGGCCCATTACAGTTACATTTGGACAAAACCAAGGACAGTTTTTTCAGAAAACCAGTTTAGGCAGCGGCGATTGAGAGTCTCCCTTCTCCTAAGTTGATATGGTATGGTTCCGACAGTGTGAATGATAAAGAAAATAGATTCTCTACCTTGTACAATCTTAGTCATTCTTTGGATTATCGTATCCCTGACACTCCATGATTCATCCCTGCTGAGGTCGGTGTTTATGGTTCGAGTTTTAATATAATATAATTTCGATATATGGTATATTTAGCATACCGTCGATCAAGAATAATTTGGTTATCATGCAGAGTAGATGGGGGTGGGTAAAGATGTAATTGGCAAAAAAAACCTGACTTGTTTTTCAGTTTGAAAAAAGAGACAAGCAACATGCTCCTAGTTAGTTGGTCTATCATTTCCAGCTCTGGATAGCCAAATCCAAAAAGGGGTGAGCCAAACTTGACCCTCCAACTCTTGATGACATGTGAGACTGAAGTGTTTTTTATTTTATAAACAAATAAAATGTATGTTCCTTTTATGTGGTTACAAGCAGCATAGAGAACTTTGGACATCAGTGTTTTTGTGATTTTAGGTCATATTCTAGCACTCTATACTTGGGGAGGGTGGATGATTGCATCTGGTTCACAAGACAAGACTGTAAGATTCTGGGATCTGAGAGTGCCCAGCTGTGTTCGTGTTGTTGGAACAGCATTTCATGGATCAGGTAGGTGTAGCTCTGCTTTTTTTGATTCAGTTTATATTGAATATAATTTGTACTATTTTCAGCTGAACGAACTTCCACCCTTCCAACACAAGTTTGTACTGTGACTCTTGAGATATTTATTGTAGCAAGATGTGCACCATTTGCTGTTAAGTTCATGATACATCATAGAGAAATGATGATCCATTATTTGTAAATGCAAAAATAATGCAACTTGCAAGATTGTTCTTGGGACAGGATGTCACTGTCCCACAGAATGATCGTAAACCAGTTAATGCCCAAGGTAATGCAGTTAATTCTTAATCTTTGCCGTGTTAGTAGGGTTGCCTTGAGCAGAGAGAAAATATTTATCCTCACTAATGGAGGGAAAATTGGAGCAAAAGCTACTGTTGTTGACCGTGGCAAGGTTCCTAGGTAGAATAGGTATGTAAATAGGAAGGGATAAGTGAAAGTAAACGTGGGCCCATTAGAGGCAGAGACAGGAGAAATTATAATAGGCAATAAGGAAATGGCAGAGACATTAAACAAATGCTACGTCTTCATCGTAGAAGACACAAAAATCATTCTGGAAATAATGGGGAACCAAGGGTCTATAGAGAATGAGGAACTTAAAGAAATCAGTACAAGTGAAGACATTGTACTGGAGAAATTAATGGGACTAAGTGGCAACAAATCCTCTGGACCTGATGACCTACATCCTAAGGTTTCAAAAGAGCTAGCTGCAGAGATAGTGGATGCACTGGTATTAATCTTCCAAAATTCTCTAGATTCTAGAACAGTCCCCAAGGATTGGAAGGTAACAAACGATTTAAGAAAGGAGGAAGAGAAAAAACGGGGAACTATAGGCCAGTTAGCCTGACATCAGTAGTGGGCAAAATGCTAGAATCTATTCTCAGGAACGTAGTAACAAGGCACTTAGAAAATCATAATATTAGGCAGAGTCAACATGGTTTTATGAAAGGGAAATTGTGTTTGACAAATCTGTTAGTTTTTTGAAGATGTAACCTGTAGGATGGATAAAGGAGAACCAGTGGATGTAGTGTATCTGTATTTTCAAAAAGCAATCGATAAGGTGGCACACGAGGCTTCACAAAATTAGGGCTCATGGGATTGGGGGTAATATATTGGCATAGATTGAGGATTGGTTAATAGACAGAAAACAGAGTCAGAATAAATGGGACTTTTTCAGGTTAGCAGGCTATAACGAGAGAGGTACCTCAAGGATCAGTGCTTGGGCTTCAGCTATTTACAATCTGTATTAATGACTTGGATGAAAGGACTGAGTGTAACGTATCCAAGTTTGCTGATGGTACCAAGTTAAGTGGGAAAGTAAGCTGTCAGGAGGATGCAGAGAGGAGGAGAAATTTCTTCACTCAAAGGGTTGTGAATCTTTGGAATTCTCTACTGCAGAGAGCAGTGGATGCTCAGTCATTAAGTATATTCAAGACAGAGGTCGATTAATTTTTGGGAAGGAAGGGATATGGGGATAGTGTGGAGTTGAGGTAGAAGATCAAGCTTGATCATGTTGAATGGAGGAGCAGGCTCGAAGGGCCAAATGACCTACTCTAGCTCCTATTTCTTACATTATGTTGTGTAATAAGCTTTAGCTCAGTGTTATCCAAGAAAAATCACTGTCTAGGCACAGGTGTGGCCATGGTCACACTGTTTTTAGTGGGAAAACCTTACATACACTCACGCAATACAGATAGATGTATTTTACATGTACATTTGCTTAACAAATATCTACCACCATTCAGTAACCAAGGAAGTGGAGGACTCAACAGTCAAAAACACTCGCACTCTACTATTCATCTTACCATTTCACCAACAAATGCACAAAAATTAAAGTGCCACAGCTCTCAGCTGTCCTAATACAACTATTTGGATCACATAACCAACGATGTCTATTATTCACTTTTTATTTAATAATCAAACATAGAATTAGCCGCATCTAGATTCCCAATTAGCCATGTATGGCTAATGTATTGGACAACACAGCCTGGAGTGTCCGCTAGGGGTGTAATCAGGAAAATGTGCCGGAATATGTGGCAGTTTTGTTGTTGATGCCATTACGCCCAAGTTTCCACAAAAATATATTTGTATAAGCCCGAACATAAAATCTCCCATGAATCAGCGGTTATCCATCGTAATCGATTATTGACTGAAAGGTGCCATAATAATGAATGAAACTATTTTATACTGAACATTTGTTCAAATTATTGCTGCAGCAATCAGTGGTCACAGGTTTTCTGCTCCAAGAGCAGATCAGTTGACTGAATTTTAACTTATTTAAACTAAATTTAAATTATTCGTAACATTATGAGAAACAGACCTGAGGAGGCTTCAAATGACTGCTGGACGCTGCAGGTGATCAACGATGGACTGATGTGGCCACGGATGTCTGTGCACCCGAAATTCTGAGCGCAATATGATTGTGCTTGTTTGGGGGGCAATCAGTGGAAACTTTCCTTGCCGACCTGGGGGCATAGCCAGTTTTGTGGGCGGGCACTGCTTCGGGAAAATTTAATTTTGAACCAGCGTAAAAGATCTCGGAAACGCGACGTAAATGGTTATGGGCGTAACTCGCGTTTTAAATTTTTCAATCTTTTACGCTTTTTCCGTTGATTCCATCTCAATTGTGGTGAAATATTAGCGGAAACTCCAGACCCACTGCTTTAGCAGATACATGTGAATAAGTTGTATTTGGATCGAGGATGCTGCATGAAAATCTTATAAAGGAGGAGAACATATTTTACAATGTATTTTTCTTTTATCTGGTGTATGTATATCAGTTTACAAGTGGTGGAAAAATTCTTGAATCTATAGCAGGGATTTTATTGTATTCAAATGAAAACATGAGTAATGCAGAAACTTGGTTTAATGAAAAACTAACTAATATTGTCGAAATGCTGCATGGGAAGGATGGCTGATATCTGTAATTATGTTCCCAGCATTGTAACAAATTAGATACAATATTACAAACCGCCTCCCTGTTTTACATGTGTATAAGGTTTTCAGTAATCCTGTAGTTAGGTGCATAACAACAACAACTTTTATTTATATCGCCTTTAACGTAGTAAAACGTCCCAAGGTGTTTCACAGTAGTGTTATAAGATAAAACAGATAAATTTGACAACGAGCCACATAAGTAATTACCTCAGATGACCAAAAGCTTGGTTAAAGAGGTAGATTTTAAGGAGCGCCTTAAAGGAGGATAGCGAGGCGGAGAAGTTTATGGGGGGTGGGGCGGAGCGGAGGGAGTTCCAGAGCTTGGGGCACAAGCAGCTAAAGGCACGGCCGCCAATGGTTGAGCAGTTATAATCCGGGATGCTCAAGAGGGCAGAATTTGAGGAACGCAGACATCTCATGGGGTTGTGAAGCTGAAAGAGATTACAGAAATAGGGAGGGGCGAGACCATGGAGGGATTTGTAAACGAGGATGAGAATTTTGAAATCGGGGTGTTGCTTAACCGGGAACCAATGTAGGTCAGCGAGCACAGAGGTGATGGGTGATCGGGACTTGGTGCGAGTTAGGACATGGGCTGCCGAGTTTTGGATGACCTCATGTTTATGTAGTTAAAACCCATGATATCAAATAATAAATCAAATATTTTGTGTAGCCCATATAGCCAACTTTCATCTAGTGAACAAACATTTATTTCATTATTATATAACTATCTCTAATGTTGAGAGATCTTATGCCCCATCACATTCATGAATGAATGTACTTATTGATGTTGCCATTGTTATCAAGTTTACCTGCCAAAAAAAGTAAAAGTGTTAATTGGCAATATGCGGATTCCTTATTTCATGGTATCCCGGTTCTCTTTGGTATAATTATTCTTAACTTTTTTTTTGTTTTCTTGCAGTGAATACTAGAGGGCCAATTACTCTTTCAGTATAGTTCGTATGTACCACTGTTGGATCATTGTATGACTTTTATTATACAGGCAGTGCTGTTGCTTCTGTGGCAGTAGATCCAAGTGGACGACTCCTAGCCACTGGTCAGGAGGATTCTAGCTGCATGCTGTATGATATCCGAGGAGGGAGAGTGGTACAAATTTACCAACCACATGGGAGTGATGTACGTTCAGTGCGGTTCTCTCCAGGAGCTTACTACCTTCTTACAGGATCGTATGACACTACTGTTAAAGTAACAGACTTGCGAGGTGAAACTATTTTATGAACTGTAAATTGAGAATATTTTATAACTGTGTTTCTGTTCACTCTAAAGTGTTAGAAACATTGGTGATGTTTTCAATTATTTTATTCACTTCTATTTTTTCTCTTGCACCTATGCTAAAGTTAGTGAGTTCTACTTTGGGTAAAGTTGCATGGCTGGTGTCAGCGAACATCCAGCATATTTCAGCCTAGTGCCATTCTTGTGAGCACCCAGACAGTAAGTGTTTTGGGGGCCGTTCGAGCCAAGTTGAACCCTCGTGCTTGCTCAGCATTCATGTTTGTGCATTTGTGGGAGTAACCAGATAACAATGAGGAGCAGGAACATTAGCTGGCATTATCTGGAATATTCTTAACCTGGCTGGCATTGGCTGACACCGAATAGACTAGGAACTGACTTAATACCTTCCAGGATCATGTGCATTTTTCCACCAAACTATTAGGGAATCCAATTAGTTCACGTATTCATTTCTGGGTTAAAATGATTAAAATTTATTTTCAAGTTGGTGTCCTAGATTGATTGGTTGTGTATTATACTTGCATGAGCTATGAAACTTGGGAGTATGGATGTATGTAACATATATCATTTTATTAAACCTGAATGGTGAACAATAAATTTGAGGAATCTGTTTGGTCATCAGTTAGCATTTTACAATTGCACATCACAAGGTCATCTTACTTTGGTACAATTAAATGCTTATGCATTTTCCACAGACTTGTGTAACCTTTAACTTTCTGCCCATAGGAGATCTAATAAAGCCACTTCCTACGACAGTAGTATCTGAGCATAAGGACAAAGTTATACAGTGTAGATGGCACACTGAGGATCTATCTTTCTTATCTTCATCTGCTGACAGGACGGTAACCCTCTGGACTTACAACAGCAGTTGACTAATTAACGCCAATGCAGACAAAGCAGAATTGTAATTGTAATTCAAGAGCTGAAATTTATTGGCAATCACAGATTGATAACTGTGTATGTAACTGACCAGTAAAACGTATGAGACAGCACAGGTCAACATGTGCTGCTGTTCAAGCTAAATGGAACTGCTCTCTGTGTTTGTATTATTATGCTGTGCTTAAGTCTTCCACGTGTGTCACGCTGTCACTGATGAGTTCTGTCGCCAAATGTACACGATGACGGAATCAAGTGAGGCAAATGTTCAATTAGTATCTATGGCATTCCTTGTTCATTGTGCCAGTGACAATGTATTATAGCTGGCTGAGTATTATAGATCTACTTATTGGTTGTGTATGTTAATTTTACAATAAGTCAAAGCGAACTGACATTTAATCAGCCTAAACAGGAATTTGTTCTGATGTAGGAAGTATTAAAGATAGCCAGTTGGTATCACAACATGGTGAGAAACAGTTGGTTGATGTAGAACATTTCAGACATAACTGCTTTGCTTTTATACTTCCAGTAGCATGGCTTTCCACTGTGTGTGTGTGTGTATGTGTGTGTGTGTGCGCGCGCGCATGGAGTAATATTAGTACAGTATTTACAAACAGGCCCGTGAAACCTAATAAATGCTCGTGTTCTTGCACTTACAAAGTTTTAAATAACTTGTGAAATGTTATTTTATTCTGTTTGTATATGTAATGCTTTATTATATTTTCTATTGTACAGTTTAGTTTAATATAAACACTGAAATATTGGATTCATTAATATTTAACTTATGTATTTGTGTTTTGGTTACAATGAACTAGAGGATATACCCTATGCACCTCATTAAGTAGTTTTTTTCTAACCCTTGTAATGATTGAAAATGTAATGAGAATTATGAAGTGTGATTGTGCAGTGTTTTCTCAATAAAAACATTTATTTAATGAAGAACTTAAAATAAATTTGTTTCATACCAAGATTGGAAGATGATGGCTATTTCAGTTTGCTTCAGTTAGTTGATCATCTATGGTATTGTGCACAAACAAAAATAATACATTTTCTCCCTCTGTCTGCTTGTCTCCTATCCTAATTCATTGTCCTCTGCTTCTCTCTATCTCCTTTCCTCTCTATGCCATTCAATGCATTAATTTGCTGATTTGTTCAGTTTATATATTTAAAACAAATTAAAAGCCCAGACTGCACAGCATAGAACTGAATTCTCTTGGAATTTAATTATGTACCTCCTGATGCCCTATTCTGGAATTTTATGAATTGGGACCAGGGTAATCACTTTCTAGCAGATTGGAAATGGTGTACTGTGTGGGTCAGCTGGAGACAAAGAAAATGCCTTAAAAAGGATGAGAATATGAAACAAATAAGTAAAGCTGTGCACAGCACACAGTTTCCCCCTCCTCTGACTACTATCTCAAGCTGAACCATGCTAAGCCAGGTCATTTGCAATCTTGTCATCCCGTTAAGCTCTAGGCTGAGCTTTAAACCTCATCCTATCCATCGCCAAGACTTGCACCTTGAACATTACCCACCTCTACCAATGGAAACTGTTTACATGCCTTTGTCACCTCTAGACTCAACTACAGTTAATACTCTTTTAGGTGACCTTCCATCCTTCACCCTTTTACCCTTGCTGATGCATACTGGTTTCCCCAACAAATTTAATTCAAAATGTTATCCTTGTCTTTAAGACCTTCCTTCTGTGGCTTTGCCCCATTCTATTTCTTAAATCTACTCCATTCATTTATCCCTTCCTGAATGCTGTATTCCTCTAACTCCTGTAGGGATTCCAGTGATTCGTGAACTTGGACAGTCAGTTAGAGAAAGTCACACGTACTCAGTAGGATTGTTAATCAAAAAGTTGCTATTTAATGATTAGAACAAGTCGCACAAGCCTCAAACAAATCGATAAATGCATATAGCCTTAAAACCAAGGATTTCTGCACCAAGGCAGAAGAGTGATCAGTTCTCTTGTAGCTCTTGAAGTTTCTTGTTCTTGGATGTGCTCCTCTAGCAAAGCTTATGGCTAAAGAATATGCCATGGTGTCCTAGTTTTATGATTTTTGCCAGTTTGGGTGTGTTAAAGTCTGAAGTCCCATTTTTGGCTCACCCACTGTTGTATTAATAATGGGCCGCTGGGCTAGTCAAAACCATGGTGCAGCCTTTTCACCGTGCAAACCCCGGAAGCCGTCTGTCCTTGTGAAACCAGCGTGCAACATCTTCTGTAGCAGCTTGTCTGTGAAACCAGGCTGGATATTTAGTTGTCTTTCTGAAAGATTTCTAACTGTCTCAGCATTGTTTTCTCAAGTCAGTTGTTCTGAGAACCTTTCTCGAAGTTCCTGCACATTGCTGCTTTTGTAGTTTAAACTTGCAATGTCCAGTGGAGCAAAGTTAATTATTTCCTTTACTCCAAAACCTTCTGTGCACTCATGCCTCATTCCTGCGCACAGTACCTTCAGCCACTTCTGCCCAAATCTCTGAAATTTATTGCTGAACTTCACCACTCTTAAAACCTCCATGGAAGCCTATCTCTGCACCACTCTTATAGTCATACCCTGAACGCCTCGCTGAGAGGCGCCTTTTCTTTGAGATGTTAAAGGCACAATATAAGTGCAAGTTGTTAACTACAGCAACATTGTGAGTCATATTTTAGTTCGCTAAGACACTAGCTAGAAGGTGTTGAATTGTACCTAAATAATCGTTGGGGTTACCCTTTATTTGCTCAGAGGGCTTTTGCTAAGAAGTGGATGGTGACCATTTCTTAAATATTATGGTAGTTACACGTTATTTTTCATTGGTCGCCGGTGTCGAGTCAAAAACTGAGGAGCTGAATTTCCGGAAGGGTGGCAGCCGAGCTGCAGCCCATGCGCAGCAGCCGGCATCGAGGAGATTACAACTCCCAGCGTGCAGCCGCTGCCGGAAGTGACGCCAGCTGGCCCTTGCGGTTTGCCCTGGTGCAAGAGAGCGTTCCCGGCCGAGCTGGTGGGCAGAGCTGGAACCGGGAGAGGAAGGTGACGCATTCAGTGCTTTCGGCTTTTGTTTGGAGCCGTCGCTTCTCCCCGCACCTTGGTGCAAACTGTTTTCTGGGTCGATGAGGCTGAGCGTTGTTGACCCGCCGCTGCTCGCTCGCTCCCTGACGGGAGGCGGCAGAGGCCCGGCGACCAGAGACAGCAACGAGCGGCAGGCCGGTCCGGGGAAGGTGGGGGTTGGGGAACCCTTTATTAGCACACCTGCTCCATTCCATCAGTTACTGCATGGGCCAGATTTGGCTGTCAGGGTAACGAGGCGCGGTTAAAAACCCAATGTCAAATCAGGCACAGAAAGAGGGAGAAAAAAAAGGCAAAGGAAACTTTAAAACAATTATTGGTGATTTAAATAAGTTAAAATCTGAAGGAATGAGACTCCAAAGCCTCTGAGTCAGAAGATTGTGTGTTCAAGACCCACTCCAGGGACTTGAGCACAAAAAATCTATGCTGACACTCCAGTGCAGTGCTGAGGGAGTGCTGCACTGTTGGAGGTGCTGTCTTTCAGATGAGACATTAAACCGAGGCCCCGTCTGTTCTCAAGTGGATGTAAAAGATCTCATGCACTATTTTGAAGAGCAGGGGTGTAACCCCCGGTGTCCTGGCCAATCCCTCAATCAACATAGCAAAAACAAATTACCTGGTCATTATCATATTGCTGTCTGGGAGTTTGCTTGTGCACAAATTGATTGCTGTGTATCCCACGTCACAACAGTGATTACACTCCAAAGGTATTTCATTGGCTGTAAAGCACTTTGAGACATCCGGTGGTCGTGAAAAGCACTATATAAATCCAAGTCTTTTAGTTAATTTTCAGTGTCAAAGAGATGCTGACTGGCGTTAATTAACATTTATCACATTGTTAAAAGGGTGCTTAAACTTGAAGTGATTTAAGTTTCTGTGCTGAGTTTAGTTCATATCTAATGTGCAAGTGCAGCAACTTAATGCCACCCAATGTGTTTCAATGTTGAGCCAGACATTGAGTTACTGGCCCGGAATTTGCAGTGGGTAACAACAGTGACCGAAAGTATTTGTTTTAATTACCCCTTTGAAACTGACCGCAATTTCAGGATTTGGTGCAGACACATACTAACTTGAAAATCCTAAAGTTGTGGTCAATCATTCACTGCTGTGACACAGTCTGCGTTGTGGCCCCGCCCCTATAGCCGGCAATCCGGGAAATCGGTGAAACTGACAAACTTTGGCTTTTCCGTGGTAATATCGCTGTTAAACCCTTTTGGGTTAGGCGTAAGGGGGTTTTAACAGTGTATTGACTGCTAAACAAATGATATGGCCCTGAAAAACGAATTATAATTTTGTGAAGTGTCAAATTTATCCATTTTAATAAAAATTTAAAATTTTAAGAAAGTTTGTTAATCTTTCTTTCAGGTTTGCTTTTTTCTCATGTGAGAGTCCCAATCTTTGTTTTGCTCTCTAACATTTTTTAAAAGTTAGAATCAAAGTTAGCTTGCTCACTTCCTGGGTCCCAGTCTGAGAATTCTACATTGTGATTGGTTGCTTAGACAGCTTGTTGGCATCACAGCAGCTCGCGTTAGGGATTCCCATTAACTTGCGCTGATTTCAGTTGAATGTCGGAAAAGCTGTACTACTTGCCACAGAGATCGCGAGATCTTTGGGAAGCTTACTTCAGGGCCAGCCCTTGCTTCGCCGCTGACTGCAGATTATGGGCCATTTTTTTTGGGAAGGTAACGGTGGAGTGGCATATCTCAAACAGCAGCTTTTGGGTTTCCACGTATCTGCCCTCGCCTGAAGTTGGTGTAGCATTTGCGCAAAAATGACACCGAGTGCCTTAAGCCTGCTATTTTGACAGCAAATCTAGGCCATTAATTCATCTGTTCTCTCCACAGATGCTGACTGACCTGCTGAGTATTTCAAGCACTTTCTGTTTTTGTTTCAAACTTTCAGCATCAACAGTTTTTGGCTTTTGGAGTTAACTTTATTTCACAGCTTGTGAAAAGCTGGAATGGGATTTGCAGTAGGCAAGTCAGTGGGGCAGGGAAGCACTTTAACAGATCACAAAGCAACGTTGAAAAGTTTCCTCCTCCACCACCAATAAAATAAATAACTTGCATTTAGATAGCACCTTTTATGACCTCCAGATGTCCCTAACTGCATCATTGCCAATGAAGAGTAGTTACTGTTGTAATGTTAGGAAAAGGGAAGCCAATTTTGCACCTATTTTGTTATTCATATTCTATGTTGCATATTGGTTAAGGCAAGCTACAGCATTTGCAAAGGTACATTCAGTAATTTTGCCATGTTTATCCAATGCCTTAGATTTGAATCATGTTCATGCCTTGGTTGATATTTGAAGTACTGCTGGTAGTGAATGGGTTACAAGGTGACGATGATGAGTGGATTGATCCGACAGATATGCTGACCTACGATGCTGCAGCAGTTAGAATGAGAAGGCCAGAGCAGGTAATTATCTCTGCATCAAGTCTTATTGCAGCAGATATTTTATTGTAACAAAACGTTCCAAAATATTGGGCCTGAATACGCCACCGACATCGCAATAAATCCGCACCTACCTCGTGCTCCACCCTGCGAGAACTTCCGTTAAAACACTGCAGAGTTCCGCATAGCGGACTTGTGTATATGCAAACCTAGGATCACGTAGGGCAGTGGTTCTTTTACGTCCTGATTCTTGGCCTATAATCTTGCGGAGGCAGCGCTGATGGTACTTCTCCAGTGCTTTGAGGTGTCTGCTGTATATAGCCCACGTCCACTCTCTGAGGCCGAACTCCAAGCCATCGTCAGCACCTTCACCGAGGCGTACGAGAGCATGGGCCTTACGCTAAACATCTGTAAGACAAAGGTCCCGCCACACAGCACGTCCCCCTGATTATTAAAATCCACGACAAGGCCTTGGACAACGTGGACGATTTTCCATATCTCGGGAGCAAGAGCAGACATTGATGACAAGGTCCAACACCACCTTCAGTGCGCCAGCGCAGCCTTCCGTCACCTGAGGAAGAGAGTGTTTGAAGACCAGGACCTCAAACCCGGCACCAAGCTCATGGTCTAGAGGGCAGTAGTGATGCCCGCCCTTCTATATGGCTTTCTGGAACAAAGTTATCAGCGACATACACAGCAAGGTGAAGTACACCGTAAATGATGCCATTTCACCATCAATCTTCCCATTTCGAGTTTACATCAAAATTTCCTGGAAAATAATTTGAATACACAAGCATATAACAAATCGGGGATCTCCAAAGTGGCATAGCTGATGGCTTACCCCATCAGCAGCAGTGAACTAATTAATCAATATTGCCATTACCTGAGTACGAGAATTCTGAATTTCAAATCCTTTCACTATGCTGAACATGATCACTTTCAGAAAATTGTTTGAGTTACGGACTTACTCCGCATAGACCGTTCCTGAAAACTTAATACAGTTGCTGTTCAAAGTTAATTTTACTTACCATTTGTTTAGATGATGACATTCGTCATGTAAGCTATCTAAAACATCTCTGGATTAAACAAAGCTTCACTTTCATCAATGGTATGTGCAGGTACTTAAGTCCCCTACAACATACACACAATATACAGTAAACCTAACACAGGATGACAAAGTGTTTTGATCGGTATCACTCAATGCTAAATATATTGAGAGAGCAGAGATTTTATTTTATTTTGAAGAAATTAATTTAAATACATTCATGGATTAAATAGATTGTTTTAATAATTTTGCACTTTCCTCGAGAGCTCCACTTCAGAATGAACACTTTGATAACTTATTTTTGATGGTGAAATGTCAAAGCCTATTTTTATTATTTATGTATAAAAGTGTATTCATATGACTACAGACTGCACCACAGCTTATATGATCGTCCCAGGCTCAGAATTACAGAAGTGTTTTAAATTATGTCGATACCAGGCAACTAAGGGCCCACTTGCATCTTTATTTTTCTATCTAGTGACTGCAGTGAGATAACTAGCGATAAATCTAGGAATTTTAATCACATGTATTTGAATATGGCGGTTGGTGGGAGAGGGCGAGCAGGGAATCTGTGATCAACTTTTCACAGCTTTGATGAGGATATTGGTGAAGCAGCGCAAAAGCCTCAGGAAATTATGGTGCTGCGTGACTAATGCCATAACACACTAATGTCCCAGGGCTTTTGCAGTGAAAAACGAACCCAACGCTGTAGATGTGCCATCGCAATGATGCAAATTTCCGTGATATTTTGGCCCAATCTGTGTCCTTGATTTCAGATCCGAGCCAATTTGGAGACTGTTAGAAAATAAACATTCCTCTCTAAAGCAGCCGATAGATACCAGCCACATGTTCCAAATGCTCTCGTTATCTTGCACACTGGCCCAGATTTTGCTGGAGCGTGGCATTTCGCCGCATGTCCGTTTCGTTAAGACTATTTCCCTCATCGAGCTGATAGCAGCACAGTAATGTTAACTGTGTATCTGGGACCTTGGTGAACGATGGGACCAACAATCTATCTCCTTAACAAATGAGATTTAAGGATTTAGAAAGAAGCAGGAACGACGGTGAAGGAAATAGGGTGAATCAGAGTCAGACCAGGTATAAAAAGACAAATTAAGCAAGGGAAAGAAATATTGGATTAAGAGAGAAAGAGTGAGAGGAAAGCAAAAGTAAGAACAAGAAATAAAATCTGTAAAGTTTCTGACAACAATTTGCTACCTGTAGGAATGAGACTCCACAGTTTCAATTGTTCCATTTCTTGACTGGAGAGGTTGTGTGGCATTGCAGGAACATAAATCTCCTAATTAACAATGTACCTGCGCTTAAAGTAAAAGCCCTAACTTTCTGTGGCAAGTTTAATTCGCAATTAATGCATAAATGCAGCAAATTCATGAAATTCACCGGGAGCTTGAGGGCAAGTTGCCGTTTTTGCAAAGTTAAGGGCAGAGTAGCGCAAATCGTTCAGCGACTTGTGGCAATTCGCAATTCACATGGCATCTCTTCCTCGCCACAAGTTGCTAGACGGTATACACATTTTAATAATGGCAAGCGCCATTAAACTCGCTGTTACTTTGGCAGCAAAATCTGGGACAATGTTTTTTTTTTACATTTGGGTACATGCCTACTATTGAAGGAAATTTAAAAGAAACGCAAAGGAAATTTGCTTCACTTTCCTCAACTTATTATGAATTTAGTAGTTATTAGAACAGCTTAAAGTAACCTGTCCGGCAAACCAGACTCCCCACCCGCTCTTTCCTTCAACGACTGTCTGTCCCACCTGTGACAGAGACTGAAATTCCCATATTGGACCTAAGAACTCATTTTTAGAGTGGAAGCAAGTTTTCCTCAATTTTGAGGGACTGCCTATGATGATATGATGATCTATATTACTTAAGATATTTTAAAATGTGTTTTTAAATGAAGTGCTTTTCCGTTCATTTTGTCAAAGACCAGAGATGAGCAGGACGATACTGAAACTCTGACTACTGAGGACTATGCAGAAGATAATCGGGGTAAAGATTTCAGTCCCGATTGTTCCAGTTGTGAGAAACAGCTTGATAGTTTTAAAAAACAGGTTAGTAATGTAATTATTTTCCCCCAATTCATTGTGATTGCTGGTGCCATAAATAAATTATGTAAATGAAAGGAGAAGGAATGAAAAATCTACAACTAAGTACGACTTGTGTTGCAGGATTGCTGCAAAAACTACTAGTGGAATAACAACGTATGTTATGGATGACAATTGAATTATATAAATAAAATAATCTAATAAAGAACTCAACTTGTCATTTATAACGTGCAATACTATTTTAATGTGTATATTCTGAAATAAAATGAAATTAATAGAAAAGTATTATGAAAGCATTTAGTAAGATGTCAGGCAAATTAATAAATGTTTTTTATACTGATGTATGATAAAATAAGGGAATGGAACAATAATAGGTATGGGGTTGATTTGTGCTGGCAGTGCTCAATACTAGTATTGCAGGATGTGAATTAGTGTTGCCCATTTTGTTTGTGCACATGTGATGGTTTTACACAGGTTGTACCATATTGATAATCTAAGCATGCTATGGAGTATTTTATAGATAAATGAGCTGTGATTTTTTTTCTTTGAACAGTTTGAAGAACTTAGAAAGAAACAGTCAGTTGAGTCAACAGAAAGCAGTTGCAATCCTGTTTTTAAGAGATACCTGAATAAACTGCTGCTGGAGACTCGAAAATTAGGTTTGGTAAGTGCTCTAGTAACAGAATATTTGAAAAGAATTTTATTGGTATTTTTCCCATCTACATATAGTTCAAAACTAGAGTAAATATATTGGGGCATAAATCCCAGCCTCCCCGGGTCCGTACGGAGTTTCTACGGACCCGGGAAGACATTGCAAAAGCCGGGTTTCAGCGCGCAATCCGCATGAGCTGAAAACCGGCTTTTCAAGATCTATCAAGCTTGACAGATCCTCCGCATCGCAGGAGCGAGACATTTGCATGGGCAAGATTGCGGTAATTACCATCTCTTGCCCAGCAAATGTCCTCAAACCTCTTGTGCCTGATAAAAGCAGGTGCAAAGCCTACTTTTATAGGCGTAAGAGTTTTAAAACACACAAAAATTGTAAAATAACATTTTAAAAACACATTTTATTGTTAAAAACCCTCCCCACTACGGTAAGTTTATTTTAAATCATAATTTTAAAAACTTTTTTAAAAATCAGAAAAATATATAATTTTTTAAATGCATAAATAACTTTAATTTAAATTAATAAAAATATGTTGTGCTTTTTATTATTGGTTGCGTATTTTGGGAGCAGTTTCTCATTCATAATAATGGGAACTCCAACTTACGGAGTTCCCATTATTATGAATGAGAATATACTGTACCTGATTGGCTGCCCAGAGCCACGTGACTCCAGCTCCAGGCCTGCGCATGTCCCAATGTGCACGTGCTGCGATGCGCAGTCAGGGGAGGCCTCAGGACCGGGATCTCACGTAGGCGCAGCAGCTTCAGGTAGGTGCGCTTTTTTTCTAGAATCCAATCGAACGCCCGCGGGAAGGAGAAACCTGGATTTCTGGGCCATTTTTGTTGTTAGGGTTTTCCATCCTGGATGCCTACTGTGATCCTGCGATTACAAGATTCAGTTTTACTATTCCTAGATCACAAGTAGAAATTGGTATAGTTATTCAAATGCAGTTCTCTCTCCTTGTGACTGCTTTTTCTCCACACATATGCTTCCTCCTTTTGGCTCCCCATCGAAATAAAAACTTACCCAGTTAAGTTGCTAAGGTCTCCAAATGACAGTATATTTATCTAGCTGGTGATGTAAGAAAACTTGTACCTTTTTGTGGATGGAAGGATGTCTCCTAGCCGGGTTTCCTAAAGTGTCCAACTGATGCATATCACCTTGGATGCTATAAGACTTGGAGAAAACAATCAATGGTCGGTGTGTATTCATCAAAGAACCTGTTGAGGACACTGGCAATGATGCTGGGTATCACCATTTGGTCACGGTTCTTGGTGGGGATATGCAGATCTGGATCGTAAGGTGACACCTCTTTAATCATGGACAGAGCCCAGATGAGTGGCAGTCGAAGTGAAGTACAAATACTGCAGCAAGATTCTGATTTATTTCCCCTAAACTCTAGTGATTCTAGTATTGTGCAGCAGTGATTGCAGTACTCTAAGGGAATCAAGGGCTGTGAGGATCGGGCGAGAAAGTGGAGTTGAGGTTGAAGATAAGTTAGGTTGAATTGCAGAGCAGGCTCCAGGAGCCATAAGACCTACTCCTCCAACTTCTTTTATTCATATGTACTTCTAGTGGCTGTAAGCTGCACTCTCAAAGTATCTTGGGAGATGCAGCTGGCGTGTTCAAGGTGAACACTGGAAGCATTTGTATTTGAAGCCAGCTTTGTGTCCATACTGAAACCCGGTCACACACTCGCACCAGGATGTAAGGTTAATGCTCATTAGGAACTGGGAGAAAAGACTTTAATAAAACTCTACTGATCATTAGCTGACAGGGTTGCATACAAGATAGGTGTGGGGAATGGGCCAGTGTGCAGGTGTATTTACAATGGAAGTTTGGAGTTGGCACAAAGTGATCTCAGTATAAGTGCATCTTAAAGACGCAGCTCTGTCTTTAGTGAACATATTAATCCCATATGTTCGGAATGCCCAGTATTGTTGTAGATAGCTAATCACTAGATTAATCAGGAGCCCCAAACAAAAATGCACATTGCCCCTCAATTCTCGCTGCTTAAAAAGACCTTTTAGGAAAACATTCAAGCCAAGCTGCTGCTTTCTTGTGGAAATGTTGAGGAATTAAACACTATAAAAGTGACACTTTGGATGAGTTGAAGCTTGTGGAGGATTGATGTTGAAGACAGGTTGCTTGAAGGACACTGGATAACTTGAGCCTTGAGGTGATGAGGACTGGGAGAAATTTAGAATCCAGCAGAGGAGGACAAAGGGTTTAATTAGGAGGGGGAAAATAGAATATGAGAGTAAGCTTGCAAGGAACATAAAAACTGACTGCAAAAGCTTCTACAGATACGTGAAGAGAAAAAGATTAGTGAAGACAAATGTAGGTCCCTTACAGTCAGAATTGGGTGAATTTATAATTGGGAACAAAGAAATGGCAGACCAATTGAACCAATACTTTGGTTCTGTCTTCACGAAGGAAGACATAAATAACCTTCCGGAAATACTAGGGAACCGAGGATCTAGCGAAAAGGAGGAACTAAAGGAAATCCTTATTAGTCAGCAAATGGTGTTGGGAAAATTGATGGGATTGAAGGCCGATAAATCCCCAGGGCCTGATAGTTTGCATCCTAACGTAGTTAAGGAAGTGGCCCTAGAAATAGTGGATGCATTGGTGATCATTTTCCGACATTCTATAGACTTTGGATCAGTTCCTATGGACTGGAGGGTAGCTAATGTAACCCCACTTTTTAAAAAAGGAAGGAGAGAGAAAACAGGGAATTATAGACCGGTCAGCTTGACATCGGTGGTGGGGAAAATGTTGGAATCAATTATTAAAGATGTAATAGCAGCGCATTTGGAAAGCAGTGACAGGATCATTCCAAGTCGGGATGGATTTATAAAATGAAAATTATGCTTGACAAATCTTTGAAAATTTTTTGAGGATGTAACTAGTAGAGTGGACAAGGGGGAGCCAGTGGATGTGCTGTATTTAGACTTTCAAAGGGCTTTTGAGAAGGTCCCACACAAGAGATTAGTGTGAAAAATTAAAGCACACAGTATTGGGGGTAATGTACTGACGTGGATCGAGAACTGGTTGGCATACAGAAAGCAAAGAGTAGGAATAAACAAGTCCTTTTCAGAATGGCAGGCAGTGACTAGTGGGGTACCGCAAGGTTCAGTGCTGGGACCCAGCTATTTATAATATACATGAATGATTTAGACAAAGGAATTGAATGTAATATCTCCAAGTTTGCAGATGACACTAAGCTAGGTGGCAGTGTGAGCTGTGAGGAGGATGCTAAGAGGCTGCAGGATGACTTGGACAGGTTAGGTGAATGGGCAAATACATGGCAGATGCGGTATAATGTAAATAAATGTGAGGTTATCCACTTTGGTGGTAAAAACAGGAAGGCAGATTATTATCTGAATTGTGACAGATTAGTAAAAGGGGATGTGCAACAGTCATTGAAAGTTGGCATACAGGTACAGCAGGCGGTGAAGAAGGCAAATGGCATGTTGGCCTTCATAGCAAGAGGATTTGAGTATAGGAGCAGGGAGGTCTGTCTTACTACAGTTGTACAGGGCCTTGGTGAGGCCAAACCTTGAATATATTGTGTACAGTTTTGGTCTCCTAATCTGAGGAAGGACATTCTTGCTATTGAGGGAATGCAGTGAAGGTTCACCAGACTGATTCCCGGGATGACAGGACTGACATATGAAGAAAGACTGGATTGACCAGGCTTATATTCAATGGAATTTAGAAGAATGAGAGGGGATCTCATAGAAACATTTAAAATTCTGACAGGATTGGACAGGCTAGATGCAGGAAGAATGTTCCCAATGTTGGGGTAGCCCAGAACCAGGGGTCACAGTCTAAGGATAAGGGGTAAGCCATTTAGGACCGAGGTGAGGAGAAACGCACGTGGAATTCTCTACCACAAAGTTGTTGAGGCCAGTTCGTTAGATATATTCAAGAGGGAGTTAGATGTGACCCTGATGGCTAAATGGATCAAGGGGTATGGAAAGAAAGCAGGAAAGGGGTACTGAGGGAATGATCAGCCATGATCACATTGAATGGTGGTGCAGGCTCGAAGGGCTGAATGGCCTACTCCTGCATCTATTGTCTATGTTTCTATGAGGGCATGGACTTGGGAATTTTGGTAGAAGAGGAGGATAGATGGGTTGGAGATGGGTGAAAGAAAGCAGATTTTGTAATGAAGTAGATGTGGGGGAGGAAGGTCAGCTCAGTTTTTGTTAAATAAATAAATATACTGGATAATCTCCAAAGTTCCACGCATCTGACTCAGCATGAGATGGCATCCGAGGAGGTTATGGACCAGAGATTCGAAGACACTAATGGGCACTGTAAACCTCAGGGCTTTGACTTGATATCAGACAGACAATCTGAGACTGTTGCAGCAACCTTTGGATTAGGAGCAGGTAGGGAGATAGAGACAGGTGCCGTCAGCAGACCGGTGAAAACAACCAGATAATGTTGCCATGGAATAGTCTGCAGATGAATAGTTTTTATCAGGATATAGGTAAACTACGTCCGACTGCACAAATGAAAGACCAACAGGCTTTGAGAAAAAGCTAAAGTTCGTAAGAAATTGGTATTCAGAGAATACTAGAAATGCAGAGTTTACATGACTACAACAACTTGTATTTATATCGCGCCTTTAACATAGTAACAGCCACCGATGGTTGAGCAGTTATAATCAGATGCTCAAGAGGACAGAATTAGTGGAGTGCAGATATTTCGGAGGGGGGGGGGGCGCGGAATGGACTGGGACGAGCACAGGGGTGATGGGTAAATAGGACTTGGTGCGAGTTAGGACACAGGCAGCCGTGTTTTCGATTACCTCAAGTTTATGTGGGGTAAAATGTGGGAGGCCAGTCAGGAGTGCGTTAGAATAGTCAAGTCTAGAGGTAACAAAGGCATGGATGAGAATTTCAGCAACAGAGGGGCAGAGACGGGCAATGTTACAGAGGTGGAAATAGGCAGTCTTAGTTATGCCATGCATATGTAGTCGGAAGCTCATTTCACGGTCAAATATGACACTAAGGTTACAAACGGTGTGATTCAACCTCAGACAGATGTTAGGGAGAGGGAAGGAGTCCGTGACTAGGGAACGCAGTTTGTGGCGGGGACCAAAGACGATGGCTTTGGTCTTCCCAATATTTAATTGGAGAAAATTTCTGCTCATCCAGAACTGGATGTCGGACAAGCAGTCTGACAATTTAGAGACCGAGGAGGGGTCGAGAGAAGTGGTGGTGAGGTAGAGCTGGGTGTCGTCAGCATAAATGTGGAAACTGACGCCGTGTTTTTGGATAATGTTGCCAAGGGGCAGCATATAGATTAGAAATAGGAGGGGGCCAGGGATAGATCCTTTGGGGACACTACAGGTAACGATGTGGGGGTGGGAAGAGAAGCCATTGCAGGTGATTCTCTGGCTACGATTAAATAGATAAGAATGGAACCAGGCGAGTGCAGTCCCACGCAGCTGGACAACGGTGGAGAGGCGTGGAGAACGATAAGAGTGGTCAATCGTGTCAAAGACTGCAAACAAATCTCGCCGTTGCCCATGACTCATCATAAGCTCAACTAAGTAGCAACTTATCCTCTGTAACTGGAAATGTCATCTTTCAGGAACTTGTGAAGTTCCCTTTCACGATTTGTCTCAACAGTCTGTAACAGAGGGCGATGACTCTGCAAAAAAAACTTTTTAGTATGTAACCTAACTCTGGCTAGAATTTTAAAGATGCGACCTCTAGTTTTGCTATTCATTTTTCCAACTGTTAGACCTGTGTCTGTTTCCTGTCCCATTTCCTAACAGCTAGGTTCCAGTGGACATAAGTTCTTCTAACTCCACAAGTCCACTGGCCTGCTTCAAATGGGACTGACTACCTTGGGTTAGACCTATGGCCAAACTACTCCAAAAATGCCTGGTTTCCTTTAATCACGGAAGAGTCAGGTCTAGTTAATATTTACCTGGAAAAATGAGGTGATGTAGCTTCCCCATCGAGTGTCTCCCCTTGTTTGTATTTTTATTGGGGGTTAGGCCTTTCCTTTTTGGGTTTAAATGGTATTTGGAGTAATAGTGGTATCAGGTGAATTGTTGTTAAGACTGAGACTTATCCTCAGAAGCCTATGAACAATCAGTTTGACTCAAAACAAGAAAAGGTGTTATTAATACTAATCGAATTATGTGAACTGAATGCAGTTGCGGGACAATGACGTTGCCATCAAAGAAAACATCAAGACCAAACAACAATTTAAATTCTTCCAGCTGATTCAGAAGCTTAGCAATTTCTTATTTGTAGGGAAAGAAAATTAGAATATTTGCAACAAGTGAAGAGACTTTGATGCCTCCCCCCTGCCCCAAATAAACTCTCAAGCTACACTTGCTGCAGTTGCTGCACTGGATATTTTCTCCCGTTTCAGTAGACTTTAGAATGGTCACAACTTGTGTTTCTCAATTGCTCACCACAGCAGCCCACAGTTTCTGTTTTTATTTCAGATTTTCAACATTCGCAGTATTTTGCTTTTATGAAGCAACTGGAGTGGGTTCAGTAATGTAGGTTAGACATTGGGTTGGTAGCTCGGAGTTTCATAAGATTTATTTTGACGATCAGGGAGAAATTTCATGTTTTTTTTTAGAAATGTTCCCTGTGATGTCTTTCTCTGGAGATTAATAATATGGCAGACTACATGTAATTTGTGTAAAGAATGGGACTGATGGAGATTATTACTTTTTTCCCTTTGGTTCTTGTGTTTAAAGAACAATGTTCCCAGATATTTCTTAGTGTTGGCGACGAATATAAACCAGAATTCCATTTTTCAAACATTTGGATCCCATTTTGTTCAGCATAGAGACACTGGTAGATCCTCGGATGTTGGTCTCACTACAACCACTTTCGGTGTTGCCCTTTGGTTAACCAATTGGGAGTATTCTTGCTCTGGATGGTTCTCAATGCTGCTCAGTCAAAACTATTAAGATACCAGAATATTTCAGTTTATATAAAAACAGATCATACTGTTTCAGGGATTTTGTATACAGGTTCTATCTTGTATTATTGGTGAAATAAAAATCGTTATAAGCCTTACACTTTTTTCCATTTTTTTTTTTAGCCTGATGATAACAATGACGTTCGTTATGATGCAGAGATTTTCATTACAAAACAGGATGTGATTGAAATTAATAAGTTGCTCAGTGGTAAGGCATGGAAGCCTGGTGCTTTGGATGATGCACTTAGTAAACTTCTAATTAATTTTAAGTATCATGATCACGAAGCTTGGAAATGGAGGTTTGAGGACACATTTGGTGTGGAGCCCTTAACACTATTTCTGGTGAGAGTGGCAATTCTGGGGTTTCATATTAAATTATTATCTTTTTGTATCTGTTAAAATGACTGCATGAATTTTATCCAATCTGAAGCTGCTGAAAATACCAGCCCATGGCCTATAATGCTTCATAGACATTAGTTTTCTTTGTTCCTGATTGTTGCATGAACATTCCAGCACTACAATGCAATCTTATATGTCATTGTATTGCCCCAGAGCAGAACCTGAAGTTTGTTTCTCTCTTCGCTCTCCTCATGTCATTAATGCCATAATTGATTTTATGACGTAGTCTCTAAAATCACGTGGAAGACACACATGGTCATTTATCTCATTGTTTGTGGGAGCTTGTTGTGTGCAATTTGGATGCAATGTTTCCTACATTACAACAGTGACTACCCTTTAAAAGTACTTGATTGGCTGTAAAGCGCTTTGGGATGTCCTCTGGTTGTGAAATGCACTATATAAATGCAAGTCTTGGTTTATTTTCTGACCTGCAGGACAGCACCTCTGACAATGTAGCACTTAGTACTGCACTGAAGTGTGCTCAAGTCCTGAAATGGGGTTTGTGCCAATGATCTGATTTGTGAAGGAGTGCTAATACTGAACCAAGCTGAAAGATAAGGACACATGCAAAACAACACAAGCTAACGTATAATGACAGCAATAAAGGGCCTGATTAGTTCTAAAACTACATTCAGCTTGTATGGTGAATCACTGGTCTCTTTACCAACATGCTTCAGCACTTGCGTGTGGTTCTATTTCCCCCTGGTTCCCATGCATTTGTGGATCAAACTCTTCCTCCATTTAAATATATAAGACGTTTCAATGTGCATTTAAATATGTTGTACATTAACTGGGGCTATGGGCTTTGATTGCAAGTAGTTTGGTATCTCTTTGACTTACCTTTTTTCCTTTCTTTTCCAGTCGTTGGCCAACCTGACTTGTGTTGTTACAATTATTGGGATTGTATGGACTGTTGCCTCACCATTTACACGGCCCTATCGCTTCTTCTTGTTCTGCTTTCTGATTAGTTTTGTTTGGAACTGGATGTTTTTGTACAAGGTACAGAGATTTATGATTTGGTTTATTTCATCTGACATATAGTCATATATTTTTGCTCGATTTCTCGGTGCTGCCGAAGAATTGTACATCGAATACCAATTTGAATGTGAGCTCTTTTTTAAAATCAGTTGTAAATTAGTGTCCAGGTCCTTTTTTCTTTACATTTCTCCGTCCCCTGACCAAGAGGATGACTTGCTCCCAGGTCGTTGTGTCACTCTGGATCTGGCCTCAGAGTCCAAGAACTTTAACCCACAACTATTTAATTGCTAGTCCAGCATTGTAATCACTGAGGAAGGATTTTTGTTTCATTTGAAATCGTTGATCATAGGTATCAAAAAGTTACTTGTTTTATAAAGTAAGGAACATTAATTTTTTTCCTACTTCAGATCTCTGCAAATGTAGATAACCACTCTATGGGGCCAAGTTTCCTATTTTTTTGGAGCAACTAGTTTTTTTTTGGAGTATCTTAAAAATCGCAATTCTCCACATTTAGTTTGCTCCAGTTTCAGTGAGTTAGTTCAGTTTTTTTTCAAAAGGGGGCATTACCAGCCACTTATGCCTGTTTTGGCCTGCGAAAAATTACTCCAAACTAATTTAGGCCAGCGTATGAGTCCACTTTTGTACGGTCAGAAAAACCTTGTGGAGATTTAAGAAATGAGCGCAGGTAGCCAGAGATTGCGGTGTGGGGGGGGGGGCTGTGGAAAGGAAATGAGAGGATTTTCCAAAGCACTAAACACCTTCACAACAACATTAAAGAAGTATAAGTACTTTTAAAGCACTAAGCACTAACCAAGCAGTACATTTAAAGCACCAATACTTACAAAACACAAAAAATAATAAGCAATTAATTAACAAATAAAAAATAGAAGGAACTTTGCACCTAAAGCACCAAGACCAAAATAATAAGCAATCAATAACAACTAAAAAATAGAAGTCCTGCCTTTATGTGAAAGGAAGGCAGCCGGCCGCCGAGAGAGGAAGGAGGGGGAGGGGGAGAGGGAGAGGAGGAGGGGGGGAGGAGGAGAGAAGGGGGGGGAGGAGGAGAGAAGGGGGGGAAGGAGGAGAGAAGGGGGGGAAGGAGGGGGGAGAGGAGAGAGGGAGGTGAAGGGAGGGGAGAAGGAGGAGGTGGGGGAGGAGAGAAGGAGGAGGTGGGTAGGGGAGAAGGGGGAGGGGAGGAGGGGGGTGGGGGAGAGAGGAGATGGGGGGGCAACGTTAAACAGACGAGCCTGCCCAGGTCCCATCCTACTCACGTCTGGACCTTTGGCAAGTTAGTGGAAGGTGCCGGGCACTGTGGAACAGTATCCATTATAACTCACCGCTAGCAAGAGGAGAAAATCAGAAGGATATATGCTAGCCATCACTTTCTTATTGAAAGGGCTATTTTCCCCAACACTATTAAGACATGAACTGCAAGAATATCCAAGTCTTTACCCATCTTTCCTGTTTGATGACTTATCGTGCTAGATTAATTGAAAACGGTAATAAACACAACACAGAGGGGCCAAGTTCCCTCTCGGGTCGCGGCGGGGAGCCCATTCGGCCAGAGCTAGGGGTGGCGTGCTTCGGGCTCCTCCCACACAGCCTGCAGCACACGCACACAGAATCTGGGAGCGAAGAGCTACTGCACATGTGCGCACACTCACTGTTTTCAGTGCCGGGACCTGGCTCCACCCCCACCCCCCCCCCCCCCCGCTGGTTCTGCTACGCTCCGCCAAGTCCAAAGGAGGCCTGATGAGCGTGGAGAATACCACGATAAGGATTGGGCACACTTTTTGTTCCAGAAAGTCAGCGGACCTCATGGAGGTGTGCCGTTCTAAGGGTCGGTGGAAACTTGGCCCCTATGATACCTGGTTCCACGCTGTTCTTTCATCCTTGAAACCTAAATTGGAATCTAGCCCAGATTGGATGAAAGTTTCTTTTTGTTAGCTGTAAGAGTTTAATGTGAATTTTAACAGTTTAAATCCAGTTACTGATCGATGCAGGCCTATTGGCACAAAACTGCTCATTTGGCACTGAATTGACAATCTTAAAAAGGCTGGATTAATAGGATGATTGTGCAAGAGGAAAAATCCTACTTGCATGTCTGGGGTTATCGTCAAGACATAATTTGGGACAGAATAGAAAGCGCCTTATGCCACATATGGCTGTGTATCTGATGTGGGAATGCTCAATTTTCACACTGGGTACAGTAGTGGAAAAAGCATTCCATTCCCGGCCTCCCTGACGAGCAGTAGATGTGAGGTATGCACTCAAAACTTTCTGGTCTTAATATCTGCCAGATGTTGGCTATGTGGGCGCAACAGTTCACAAAAAATGAATGTATAAAATAACCTTGTAATATGAGTCAATATTTCTTTTCTTAGCACATTTTGCACAGAAAGCATTTTTTGAACAAACACTTTTTTCCAAGATTTTGTAAAGATCCATGAAAACGAGGAGACCTTGTATATAACATCTCATTGGCTTGCCTCAGCTTTACTTGCGTTTTGGGGTCTCCATAAAATGCACTCTATGCAAATTGTGCAGCCTTACAATTAATCTTTATAATGCAAGTCTTGAAGTTGTAAAATATCATTTATTTTGCAGACAGCTTTTGCTAAGCGACAGGCTGAATTTGCCAATTTACAAATTGATAAATCTACGTGTACAGGGATACAAGTCACAAACTGGAAGGGCAGTCTGTTTGGTGAGTAAGCTTTGTTGAGCAAGCTTGTATTTAAAGAAATTACCATTGTCATGTAATATCTCGTTGATTATTGGTCCTGTAAAATACAAGTTTATTAGCGGTCATAATATGGCAATAGCAAGAATTATTTATCAAACATACACAGCTGCAACACCAACAAAGAATTTTGTTTTAATATTATTTCACACCATAAATTGTTAAAATTGTCAATACTGGTGCTTATTTGATTATAGTTTGTACAATGGCTATCTGAATCAGATTTTTTTTGAAGAAAAGGGCCAAGTACAAACTAATTGGCAGATAATTTAGTTGGGATTGAAGGAAAGGAAAACCAGTAACAACACAGATATCCGAGTGGAAAAACAGAAACTGTATTCATAGACTTCTGCTTTGGTAATATTTATATAAATGGTGGGTTTAGTACAAAAAAAACTGGATTGGGATTTAGATTTGTATCTGGAGCTTTTTATTGTATGGTGCCAAATTTGGGTCTTGAGTCGAGCTACATAAACCAAAACTCGTGGTCTTGCCGGGCCAACCAATTTAAGGCACTGGCTGAGGTCTAGCTGTAAAACCACTTGTGGTTGACAGTAAAGAAAATAAGAGTACAGGTATCCATTATATATCATTTAAAGTTTTGTTGGGGAATGATTTGAATGTTGGGACTAATTCAGCTGAGGTGGAGAAAGCTTTGATAGTGACACAAAGCCAGGCTAAGACTTAAGAGACTCCGCAGACTAGAGGGCATGCAAGCTCAAGCCACCCGAGATGTCAGGGACACATAGTCTGAACCAATGGAAATGTATAGTAATGAAGGCAGACTTGGCTGGACTTTAGAAATCCACACCTGTTGAGGGTCAGGAGCCGGAAGAATTCTGACAGATAGTGGTATCAAAGATGTATCAGTAACCCATGATATCCTTCTCGCAGGACATCAGGCAGCTAAATGTATAAAAATCAGTGCTACAGCTTTCATTGGCCTAGTAACGTTAAAGACACAGACAAATTTTGTTAAATGTATGACCAATGTCAACATATGGGTAAACTGAGAGATTGGAACAAATATTCATTGCATCCCCTCCCCATTATTACTGAATATGTCACAAGAATGGGCATAAATATTGCAGATCCTATGCCTAACAGATGTCAGTTAAGGAAATGTTGCATATTAACCATGATAGATTACATGTCTAGTTATCCAGATGTAGTAATCCGTCATGTCCATGGACACAAATATTGTTGGTGACACATTACTGGATGTTTTCAATCAAGTTGGGTTCCCAGAAGAGATTGGGGTAGAGTTTCTGCTTTGGGTGCAGTTGCCGATTCTGGCGCAAATTACACCCAAAATTGAGACCGTTTTGAAAAGTTTTAATTTTTTCACCGCTATTCCGCTCAACCTCATTTGTATTTTGCTGAATGCAAAATCTGCCATAAACCAACACATTTTGAAACGTAATTTTTTTAAAAATTGCCTTAAAAAAAATTCCTTCATATATTTAAAAGCGGTCCTATTGCGATACATCATAGGTTGCTGAGTGTTAGATCTCTTAATTTCCAATGAAATACGAACTCCAATGGTAGTTTTAACTTTTTAATACAGGCAGAGAGTAACAAACTGCTGGCTGATTGCCAGTTTCTTTGTCTTACTGAGACACATGGTCAAAATGGCTGTACTTTATACCTGGATCAATTTACAGAAAAGAACTCGCCTTCTTTGACCTTATTGGCTCAATTGAAAGTCTTTTAACGTTTTATTGGCTCGCTACCCAAGGTCCGAAAATGTCATGTTGATTGATGAGTTAATGCAACATGCTGAGCAGCACGTAATAGCTTTGACTTGGGGGTCTGTGAATTTTCAAAGCCTGTCTAAATGAGCCTGTTTGAATACTCTATCACTGAGTGAAGGGTGAAAATTGCGGAGGCTCTGGCCACAATCTTCCAATCCTTCTTGGATATAGGAGTGGTCAGGGAGCAGCGTCGGGAGTTCATCGTCGGAGGCAGAACGGGGAGATCGAGGAGGCCTACAAGAGGCCCAACGTCGGGAAGCAGCGTCAGGAGTTCATCGTCGGAGAGGCAGAGCGGGGAGATCGAGGAGGCCTACAAGGGGAGCAGTGTTGGGAGTTTGTCGTCTGAGAGGCCAGCTGGTGCAGCTGCAGCAGGGAGAGAAGGCAAATAAGAAGTAGAAAGAAAACGAAGGGTGACATCACAGCCAAGGGGGTAAGTGATTGGCTGGTGATTGGTGAGTAGTTTTTCTTTTGCTTTTCTTTATCAGTAAGTAACCTTTTAGCATTGTTGTTGCCAAATTAAGTTAATCTAAGGGTTAAGTCATGGCAGGAGAGCTCGGGCAAGTGCTGTGCTCCTCCTATGCTATGTGGGAAGTCAGGGACGCTTCCAGTGTCCCTGACGACTACATGTGCGGGAAGTGCATCCGCCTCCAGCTCCTGACAGACCATATTGCGGCACTGGAGCTGCGGGTGTATTTACTCTGGAGCATCCGCGATGCTGAGGATGTCGTGAATAGCACATTTAGTGAGTTGGCCACATCGCAGGTAAAGGGTACACAGCCACATAGGGGATGGGTGACCAACAGGAAGAACAGTGGAAGGAAGGTAGTGCAGGGATCCCCTGCTGTCCTCCCCCTGCAAAACAGATACAGCGCTTTGGGTACTGTTGAGGGGGATGACTCATCAGGGGAGAGCAGCAGCAGCCAAGTTCATGGCACCGTGGGTGGCTCTGCTGCACAGGAGGGCAGGAAAAAGAGTGGGAGAGCTATAATGGTAGGGGATTCTATTGTAAGGGGAATAGATAGACGTTTCTACGGCCGCAACCAAGACTCCAGGATGGTATGTTGCCTCCCTGCTGCAAGGATCAAGGATGTCTCTGAGCGGGTGCAAGACATTTTGAAGAGGGAGGGTGAACAGCCAGTTGTTGTGGTGCATATAGGTACCAAAGATATAGGTAAAAAATGGGGATGAGCTCCTTCAAGACGAATTTAGGGAGCTAGGAGCTAAATTAAAAAGTAGGACCTAAAAATAATAATTTCAGGACTGCTACCAGTGCCACGTGCTAGTCAAGAGTAGGAATCGCAGGATAGCTCAGATGAATGGGTGGCTTGAGGAGTGGTGCCGAAGGGAGGGATTCAAATTCGTGGGACATTGGAACCGGTTCTGGGGGAAGTGGGACCAGTACAAACCAGACGGTCTGCACCTGGGCAGGACCGGAACCAATGTCCTAGGGGGAGTGTTTGCTAATGCTGTTGGGGAGGGGTTAAACTAATATGGCAGGGGGATGGGAACCTATGCAGGGAGACAGAGGGAAGTAGAATGGGGGCAGAAGCAAAAGATAGAAATAAGACAAATAAAAATGGAGGGCAGAGAAACCCAAGGCAAAAAGCAAAAAGGGCCACATTACAGCAAAATTCTAAAGGGGTAAAGTGTGTTAAAAAGACAAGCCTGTAGGTTCTGTGCCTCAATGCAAGGAGTATTCATGATAGGGTGGCCGAATTAACTGCGCAGATAGCAGTTAACGGATATGATGTAATTGGCATTACCGAGACATGGCTCCAGGGTGACCAAGGCTGGGAACTCAACATCCAGGGGTATTCAACATTTAGGAAGGATAGACAGAAAGGAAAAGGAGGTGGGGTGGCGTTGCTGGTTAAAGAGGAAACTAATGCAATAGTAAGGAAGGACATTAGCGTGGATGATGTGGAATCGGTATGGGTGGAGGCACGGAATACCAAAGGGCTGAAAACGCTAGTGGGAGTTGTGTACAGATTACCAAACAGTAGTAATGAGGTTGGGGACAGCATCAAACAAGAATTAGAGATGCGTGCAATAAAGGTACAGCAGTTATCATGGGCGACTTTAATCTACATATTGATTGGGCTAACCAAACTGGTAGCAATGCGGCGGAGGGGGATTTCCTGGAGTGTATAAGGGATGGTTTTCTAGACCAATATGTCGAGGAACCAAGTAGAGGGCTGGCCATCCTAAACTGAGAAAGGACTAATTAGCAATCTTGTTGTGCGAGGCCCCTTGGGGAAGAGTGACCATAATATGGTAGAATTCTTTATTAAGATGGAGAGTGACACAGTTAATTCAGAGACTAGGGTCCTGAACTTAAGGAAAGGTAACTTCGATGGTATGAGACGTGAATTGGCTAGAATAGACTGGCGAGTGATACTTAAAGGGTTGATGGTGGATAGGCAATGGCAAACATTTAAAGATCACATGGATGAACTTCAACAATTGTACATCCCTGTCTGGAGTAAAAATAAAACGAGGAAGGTTGCTCAACTGTGGCTAACAAGGGAAATTAAGGATAGTGTTAAATCCAAGGAAGAGGCATATAAATTGGCCAGAAAAAGCAGCAAACTTGAGGACTAGGAGAATTTTGTAATACAGCGGAGGAGAACAAAGCGTTTAATTAGGGGGAAAATAGAGTATGAGAGGAAGCTTGTTGGGAACATAAAAACTGACTGCAAAAGCTTCTATTGATATGTAAAGAGAAAAAGATTAGTGAAAACAAATGTAGGTCCCTTGCAGTTAGATTCAGGTGAATTTGTAATGGGGAACAAAGAAATGGCGGACCAGTTAAACAAATACTTTGGTTCTGTCTTCACGAAGGAAGACACAAATAAAGTTCCGGAAACACTAGGGGACCGAGGGTCGAGTGAGAAGGAGGAACTGAAGTAAATCCTTATTAGGCGGGAAATTGTGTTCGGGGAAATTGATGGGATTGAAGGCCGATAAATCCCCAGGGCCTGATAGTCTACATCCCAGAGTACTTAAGGAAGTAGCCCTAGAAATAGTGGATGCATTGGTGATCATTTTCCAACAGTCTATCGACTCTGGATCGGTTCCAATGGACTGGAGGGTAGCTAATGTAACACCACTTTTTAAGAAAGGAGGGAGAGAGAAAACAGGTAATTATAGATCGGTTAGCCTGACATCAGTAGTGGGAAAAATGTTGGAATCAATTATTAAAGATGAAATAGCAGCACATTTGGAAAGCAGTGATGGGATCGGTCCAAGTCAGCATGGATTTATGAAAGGGAAATCCTGCTTGACAAATCTTCTAGAATTTTTTGAGGATGTAACTGGTAGAGTGGACAAGGGAGAACCAGTGGATGTGGTGGTGTATTTGGACTTTCAAAAGGCTTTTGACAAGGTCCCACACAAGAGATTGGTGTGCAAAATTGAAGCACATGATATTGGGGGTAATGTACTGACATGGATAGAGAACTGGTTGGCAGACAGGAAACAGAGTCGGGATAAACGGGTCCTTTTCAGAATGGCAGGCAGTGACTAGTGGGGTGCCGCAGGGCTCAGTGCTGGGACCCCAGCTATTTACAATATACTTTAATGATTTGGATGAGGGAATCGAGTGTAATATCTCCAAGTTTGCAGATGACACTAAGCTGGGTGGCGGTGTGAGCTGTGAGAAGGACGCTAAGAGGCTGCAGGGTGACTTAGACAGGTTAGGTGAGTGGGCAAACGTGTGGCAGATGCAGTATAATGTGGATAAATGTGAGGTTATCCACTTTGGTTGGCAAAAACAAGAATATAAGAATTAGGAACAGGAGTAGGCCATCCAGCCCCTCGAGCCTGCTCCGCCATTCAAAAAGATCATGGCTGATCTGGCCGTGGACTCAGTTCCACTTACCCGCCCGCTCCCCATAACCCTTAATTCCCTTATTGGTTAAAAATCTATCTATCTGTGATTTGAATACATTCAATGAGCTAGCCTCAACTGCTTCCTTGGGCAGAGAATTCCACAGATTCACAACCCTCTGGGAGAAGAAATTCCTTCTCAACTCGGTTTTAATTTGGCTCCCCCGTATTTTGAGGCTGTGTCCCCTAGTTCTAGTTTCCCTGACCTGTGGAAACAACCTCTCTGCCTCTATCTTGTCTATCCCTTTCATTATTTTAAATGTTTCTATAAGATCACCCCTCATCCTTCTGAACTCCAACGAGAAAAGACCCAGTCTACTCAATCTATCATCATAAGGTAACCCCCTCATCTCCGGAATCAGCCTAGTGAATCGTCTCTGTACCCCCACCAAAGCTAGTATATCCTTCCTTAAGTAAGGTGACCAAAACTGCATGCAGTACTCCAGGTGCGGCCTCACCAATACCCTGTACAGTTGCAGCAGGACCTCCCTGCTTTTGTACTCCATCCCTCTCGCAATTGAAGGCCAACATTCCATTTGCCTTCCTGATTATCTGCTGCACCTGCAAACTAACTTTTTGGGATTCATGCACAAGGACCCCCAGGTCCCTCTGTACCGCAGCATGTTGTAATTTCTCCCCATTCAAATAATACTCCCTTTTACTGTTTTTTTTTCCCAAGGTGGATGACCTCACATTTTCCGACATTGTATTCCATCTGCCAAACCGTAGCCCATTCGCTTAACCTATCTAAATCTCTTTGCAGCCTCTCTGTGTCCTCTACACAACCCGCTTTCCCACTAATCTTTGTGTCATCTGCAAATTTTGTTACACTACACTCTGTCCCCTCTTCCAGGTCGTCTATGTATATTGTAAACAGTTGTGGTCCTAGCACCGATCTCTGTGGCACACCACTAACCACCGATTTCCAACCCGAAAAGGACCCATTTATCCCGACTCTCTGCTTTCTGTTAGCCAGCCAATTCTCGATCCATGCTGATACATTTCCTCTGACTCCGCGTACCTTTATCTTCTGCAGTAACCTTTTGTGTAGCACCTTATCGAATGCCTTTTGGAAATCTAAATACACCACATCCATCGGTACATCTCTATCCACCATGCTCGTTATATCCTCAAAGAATTCCAGTAAATTAGTTAAACATGATTTCCCCTTCATGAATCCATGTTGCGTCTGCTTGATTGCACTATTCCTATCTAGATGTCCCGCTATTTCTTCCTTAATGATAGCTTCAAGCATTTTCCCCACTACAGATGTTTAACTAACCGGCCTATCGTTACCTACCTTTTGTCTGCCCCTTTTTTTAAGCAGAGGCGTTACATTAGCTGCTTTCCAATCCGCTGGTACCTCCCCAGAGTCCAGAGAATTTTGGTAGATTATAACGAATGCATCTGCTATAACTTCCGCCATCTCTTTTAATACTTTGGGAATGAATTTCATCAGGACCAGGGGACTTGTCTATCTTGAGTCCCATTGGCCTGTCCAGCACTACCCCCCTAGTGATAGTGATTATCTCAAGGTCCTCCCTTCCCACATTCCCGTGACCGGCAATTTTGGCATGGTTTTTGTGTCTTTCACTGTGAAGACCGAAGCAAAATAATTGTTTAAGGTCTCAGCCATTTCCACATTTCCCATTATTAAATTCCCTTTCTCATCTTCTAAGGGACCAACATTTACTTTAGTCACTCTTTTCCGTTTTATACATCGGTAAAAGCTTTTACTATCTGTTTTAATGTCTTGCGCAAGTTTACTTTCGTAATCTATCTTTCCTTTCTTTATTGCTTTCTTAGTCATTCTTTGCTGTCGTTTAAAAGCAGAATATTACCTGAATGGCGCAGATTAGGAAAAGGGGAGGTGTAGTGAGACCTGGGTGTCATGGTATATCAGTCATTGAAAGTTGGCATGCAGGTTCAGCAGGCGGTGAAGAAGGCAAATGGTATGTTGGCCGTCATAGCTAGGGGATTTGAGTATAGGAGTAGGGAGGTCTTACTGCAGTTGTACAGGGCCTTAGTGAGGCCTCACCTGGAATATTGTGTTCAGTTTTGGTCTCCTAATCTGAGGAAGGACGTTCTTGCTATTGAGGGAGTGCAGCGAAGGTTCACCAGACTGATTCCCGGGATGGCTGGACTGACATATGAGGAGAGACTGGATCGACTGTATTCATTGGAGTTTAGAAGGATGAGAGGGGATCTCATAGAAACATATAAAATTCTGATGGGACTGGACAGGTTAGATGCAAGAAGAACGTTCCCGATGTTGGGGAAGTCCAGAACCAGGGGACATAGTCTAAGGATAAGGGGTAAGCCATTTAGGCCTGAGATGAGGAGAAACTTCTTCACTCAGAGAGTTGTTAACCTGTGGAATTCCCTACCGCAGAGAGTTATTGATGTCAGCTCATTAGATATATTCAAGAGGGAGTTAGATATGGCCCTTATGGCTAAAGGGATCAAGGGGTTATGGAGAGAAAGCAGGAAAGGGGTACTGAGGTGAATGATCAGCCATGATCTTATTGAATGGTGGTGCAGGCTCGAAGGGCCGAATGGTCGACACCTGCACCTATTTTCTATGTTTCTATGTGCCAGAAGACTGTAGAATTGCAAATGTTACACCACTGTTCAAAATAGGGGAGAAGGATAAACCCAACAAACAGGGGAGAGTGATAGACCCAGCAACTACTGGCCAATCAGTGTAACGTTTTTGGCGGGGAAACTTTTAGATACAATCTGAGACAAATTTAATTGGCACCTGGAAAACTGGGTTAATAAATGAATGTCAGCACGGTGTTAACGGTAAATCATGTTTGACTAACTTGATTTAGTTGTTTGATGTAATGGCGAGGGTTGATGTGGGTAGTGTGATTGATGTGTATATGGACTTTCAAAAGGCTTTTGAGAGAGTACCATATAATAGACTTGTTAACAAAATTGAAGCCCATGGGAATAAAGGGACAATCGCAGCGAGATTACGAAACTGAGTATGGGACAGAAAGCCGAGAGTAGTGTTAAATGATGGTTTTTCAGACTGGAGGGAGTTATACAGTGGTGTTCCCTGGGGGTTGGTATAGGGACCACTGCTTTTTTTATAGTAATGACCTGGACCTGAGTATACAGGGCATAATTTCAAAATTTGCAGATGATGCAAAACTTGGAAATGGAATAAACCGTGAGGAGATTAGTTACAGACTTCAAGAGGACATAGACATAAGTGTGAAGTAATACATTTAAGTAGGAAGAATGAAGAGAGGCAATATAAACTAAATGGTACAATTTTAAAGGGGGTGCAGGAACAGAGAGACCTGGTGGTGTATCTATACAAATCTTTGAAGGTAGCAGGTCAAGTTGAGAAAACTGTTTAAAAAAAAGCATATGGGATCCTTGGCTTTATAAATAGAGGTATAGCGTACAAAAGCAAGCATGTTCCAGAGACTTGAGCATAAAATCTAGGCTGAGTCTCTAGTGCAGTGCTGAGGGAGTGCTGCACTGTCGGAGGTGTTGTCTTTCAGATGAGATGTAAAACCGAGGCCCTGTCTGCTCCCTCACATGGACGTAAAAGATCCTGTGGCACTATTTCGAAGAAGAGCAGGGGAGTTATCCCTGGTGTCCTGGCCAATATTTATCCCTCAATCAACATAACAAAAACAGATTATCTGGTCACTATCACATTGCTGTTTGTGGGAGCTTGCTGTGTGCAATTTGGCTGCCGTGTTTCCCACATTACAACAGTGACTACACTGCAAGAGTACTTCATTGGCTTTAAAGTGCTTTGAGATGTCCAGTGGTCGTGAAAGGCGCTATATAAATGCAAGTCTTTCTTTTATGCTAGACCTTTATAAAACACTGGTTAGGCCCCAACTGGAGTAGTGTGTCCAATTTTGGGCACCAGACTTTAGGAAGGATGTCAAGGTTTTCGAGAGAGGGTAGAAGTGATTTACCAGATTATTACCAGATTAGTACTAGAGTCGAGGGACTTCAGTTACGTGGAGAGACTAGAGAAGCTGGGGTTGTTCTCCAAGCAGAAAAAGTTAAGAGGAGATTTTATAGAGGTGTTCAAAATCATGATAGAGTAAATAAGGAGACACTTCAAGTGGCAGAAGGGTCAGTAACTCAGATTTAAGGTAGTTGGCAAAAGAGCCAGATGTGATATGAGGGGAAATAAATGTATGCAGCACGTTTGTTATGATCTGGAGTGCAATGGCTGAAAGGATGGTGGAATCAGATTCAGGAGCAACTTTCAAAAGGGAACTGGATAAATAAAGAAGGGGGAACTAATGGATAGCTCTTTCAACGAGCTGGCACAGTGGGCTCCTTCTGTGCTATATCATTCCATGATTCTATGAATCAGGTTGCACTCCCTTATCCGGAATCACCCCTCGTCCAGAACCATTCCCGGCCACCGGGTGGCGCATGCGCAGAACTCCAATATAAATAAATTGAAGTCCTTCCTTGCTGGCGACTCCAGCAATTGCTGGCCTGACCCCGCGATCCACCCCCCCCCGCCCCGCCCTTCCCCCAATGATCTCTCTGCTGCACTCCCAGCCCCAAGCCAGCCAGCCCTGATATTCCCTTGCTCAGTACCTGTACCATCTAATTTAACATGACCACCCCTCGTCCAGAAAAATCCCTTATCCAGAACAGGCCAGATCCCGAGAGTTCTGGATAAGGGAGATTCAACCTGTATCATCATCCCTCTGAATCGCGGATGACGTGCTTCCACATTAAAAATGAGTTCTCAGATGACTGATGTCCGATGCGGGAACTATAGTCTGTCGCAGGTTGGACAGACGGTGGTTGAAAGGATGTTGGTTGATGTTGAAGTGCTTAGGTTGGTTGAAGTGCTTAGGTTGTCAGGCGCTTCTTCCGCCCTTTGCTCTTGGCCTCATCTTGCTCCCAACGAAGAGACTCAGTGTTCGGCGCCTTCCCGGATTATTCTCTTCCACTTTGAGCGATTTTGCACCAGTGATTCCCAGGTGTCGGTGGGGATGTTGATTTTCTTCAAAGAGGCCTTGAGGGTGTCCTTGAAGCGTTTCCTCTGCCCACCTGGGGCTTGTTTGCCGCGTCGGAACTCCGAGTCGACTCTATGATATAACTGCATTGTTAGGCGCAGTGTATCTGATAGAGCAGAGCATGTCAATGCTGCTAGCAGTGGAAAGTCAAATATTATAGGTTCACTGGGCAAGTTTGTATGTGTAGATATATTTAAAAGGGAACAACTGCCTCTTTTTTCTTAGGCAGGAAGTGGGATGTTATTTGTTCCTTTTGTCTGTGATACAACGCCATGGGAGATTTTTTTAAAGTATCATTAAATTTGGCTCCAAAACTGCTGTCAAAGTGTGGAAAGAAGATTCTCTATATTGGTGATCCTTTGTTTCAGTGTCTATTTAGCTCCAATCTGAAATGGTCAGACCTCTGAAGACCTCATTGCAAAATATTTAGAGTAGCTAATTTCATACTGTCTGGTTGACTACTGATTTTCCGACCGCTCCCAAACGTCCTATTTTTGAGGGGAGTGAAAGGAAATTTTCCAATTAGGACTGTAACAGCAATGGTTAGCCAGATTTGATAATAGGTAATCTATGTAATGTGGACTATTTATATTTTGGGAGAATTTTGTAAATGTTATGCATAACTCTCTAATTTCTGAGGAACATGGAAGAGTAATCTTTTGTTCGATTTGTAAGCCTTTTAACACTCGAAGATTCTTCTCTCTACAGAGTGGTTCAGGCGAACATGGACTTTAGAGGAAGACCCTTGTGAAACATACTATAAACTTATCGTGGTGGATCCAATTTGGGAGGTTCCTCCAAGCAAGGTAATAATGAATAATAGTGGGCCAGAATCATAGAATGGTTGCAGCACAGAAGGAGGCCGCTCGGCCCGTCAAACCCGTGCCAGCTCTCTGCGCTAGCACTTCAGCTATTCTCACTCCCCCACCCTTTCCCCGTAGCCCGGCAAATTGTTTTCCTTCAGGCACTTATCCAATTCCCTTTTGAAAGCCATTATTGAATCTGCCGCCACCATCCTTTCAGGCAGTGCATTTCAAATCTTAACCACTCGCTGTGTAAACAAGCTTCCCCTCATGTCGGGGGCAAGAAAATGTATTAATTTTATTTGAAATACCCAATGATGTAATTTGCTTTTTTTTAGGCTCTTATGCTTACTGTAACAACATTTTTCACTGAACCATTGAAACATATTGGGCAACCCATCAGTCAATTTTTGCGAGATCTCCTTAAAGACCTACCATGGATGTTGCAGTTTCCTATGACCCTGACAGTAGCATTGGCTGTTATTGTAAGTATCAGTTTAATTGCCAAGTGGAATAATATTTGTTTAATATATTTTTTGCAATAAACGTTCATTTATTAAGAGGATTTCAACAGGCAGTGGCATGGAATACAGGGATGTCTCTGTCTGCATCTCCTGCACGTTTTCTTCATTTATATTGGATAAATCTATCAACAAAAATATTTTCTGTAAGATGAAGGTTTGAAGTTAACGGATTAAAGTAGCAACTGTTGCAAGTTATTTTTAAGTGGCATTATTCCTGAAGCACCTCTCAACTTCTTTAGCTCAGGGAAAGGGTTTGCAAAATTTCCTGTTCAGTGATTCTCAGACATTACTATGATGACCATGTTTTGCTTTTGTGTTTTGCAGGTGTTTTTCTATTCCTGTGGTCACGCAGTTGTTCAATATGGTTTGTGTAGATCACTTCCAGATGTTGGTCCTCGAGCTCCAATTGCACACCATAATATGCCATATGGTATACAAGGCCCTGTTTATAATACTTTTATCCAAAGGGGAGGACAAGTGGATTACCAAGCTGGGGGAGATGCTGGCTATGTTCCTCACATCAGAAGAGATGCCAACCATGACCAGCCCGATGCTGCAATTACAGGTCCCAATAGGCCAAGAGATGTAAATCAGCAGGGTGTGGAAGATCTGATGAACTGGGAAAGAGCTGGGATGCCTGATGACGGGAGAGGTGACAACCAGCTACGCAGAAGAAGAGTACCAGACCAACAAAACTATCATTGTGCAGGGTATTCCCCTCCAGAGCTGGGGCCAATTAATGGGGTCTTTGCACCTACCGCACTAAAGACACCAGAGGAAACTGTACCATATGCTGCACAAAATGTCACGGAAGGTGATGTTGCTCACCAAGCTGGAAGGATTGTTGAACAGTGTGAAGGTGGGGATTTGCAAAATAAAGCCGCAGCTGGTTTGCCTGATAGTAAATCAGAAACTCAATTACACAACGGGAGAAGAGCAGGCAAGGAGGATATGCAGAATAATGGACAAGTGCTTAAGAAACTTGGGACAACTGACCAGCCCCTTTCATGGCTTCCATCAGGAAAGAATGCCACAGAGACTGAAGTTACGGACAAAAAGCCTGTACAGGAAAGGAAATTTGAAAATGAGGCGTCCTTCATAGAAAATGTGGGAGTGCAAGTAAGTTTTCCTGTAAATTTAGATACATTTGTGACAGAAATTAAACCTTGTTTTGTAAATACTTAACTACAAAACAGTAATTGGTGGAAGGGTGAGATTTCATGCTTTTAAATATAATGTTGCAAAAATTCGATGTTTTACATTGATCTGTTGGCAGCCACCCATTGGGGAAAGTTTTATCAATTACTGAACTATCTGGTAAAACCAGGTACCTTGTAATTATTTTTATACATTCCACTTGTAGCGCTCAATTTTGGCCAGGAGTTGCTGCGTTTTTTTTGCAGTAGGCTGCTTTTTCTGGCGTAACTTAAAAATCCCCAGTTTCCCCAATTAATTTGCGCCAGCGTAACTCACTTAGTTACATTTTTTTTAGGTTAGTTTTTTTTTCTGAAAAGGAGGTGTTACCAGCCACCTACGCCAGCTCTGCCCATTTAGGCAACTTTGGCCAGCTAATAGCTACTCCATTTCTACTTAGGCCAGTATATGTGGCCACTTAAGAAAACCCTTGCGGAGAGATAAAGAAATTGGCGCAGGTAAGTACATCGGAGGCCCTTCGGTCTGGGCTAGGGGTGGGAAGTGGAAAGGACCTGGACCTAAACCAACCAAGCCTTACCCTTAGCAATGTTTGCAAACAAAAACTACTAACCATTCTATAAGAAATAAAAAATTAAAGTCCTACCTTTCTGCCCTCGGCCTGGGAAGGCAGCGGGCCGGTGCGGGAGGCCACTTGGCCTGGGATAGGGGTGGGAGTAAGTGAACTGGCCAGCATCGGGATTCAACGGAGAGGCTGCAAGCAAATCAACGGGGAGGCTGGGGGGTGGGGGGAGGGAGGGAGCTAACAAGCATCGGGGGCCACAGAGAGGGAGAGGCTGCAATTCAACAGAGAAGCTGGGGGGGAGAGAGGTCACAAGACTCGAGGGGGGGGAAGAGGAGGGAGAGAGATCTCAAGCCTCAAGGGGGTGAGGGAGAGAGGAAAAAAGACTTTTGGGTGTGGTCCATCCATACAGACCTTGGGGGGTGGGGTGGGGGGGAGTGGGGAGGGAGAGAGAGCGGGAACAGCAAACCTGTTCTGCCTGCTTTCCTGCCGTTTTGACCTTCTTTGAAAGTTTAACTAAGTATGGGGGCAATACTGACAATGCCATACCTTTTGCAAGTGTTCTGCATCATTGTGCTACGTAGGAGATAATTGATTAGAGCTCATCACATCAGGAACATCAGAGTATCGTAGGCTGCTGGGCAGGAGGCCTTACCCACCTCGGCAATTTCGAGTCAGGCTTTCATACCTGCACCTGAGTAATGCAGAATGTGTTAAAAGACTGTGTTTCCGCAGAGAAGTTGTCCGTGGGATCTATGAGTTGCTGAGACCAGATCTGCAGCTGAGAAGCGGCAGGTGGACTGCTTTGGTCTGTTGAAGTGAAGGTTACAGCTGTACTTTCATTCTATGCCTTCGGATCGTTTCAAGCTGCAACTGGAGATGTGTGCGCCATCTCTTAACATGCAATACATGTCTCCATTCGCCAGGTCACAGCTGCACTGTATACATGGAGGAATGACTTCATCAAGTTCCCAATGACTGCCCAAGCAATCCATGACAGGGCTGTGGGGTTCTCAAGGATTGCTGGCTTCCCAAAGGTACAGGGCTGCATTGATTGTACCCACATTGCCTTGCGAGCAACTTTGAAGAATGCCGAGCTGTTCAGGAATAGAAAAGGCTTCCACTCCATTAATGTGCAGCTCATGTGACAACATGCATCGCATCATGTCAGTCGATGCAAGATATCTTGGCAGCACCCATGATGCTTTCATCCGACGCGACAGCGTTATATCTGCCACATTCGAGCAGCAGTCAGAAGGGCAGAGCTGGCTACTGGGAGACAAAGGGTACTGCCTCGCCACCTGGCTCCTGACGCCCCTACGCGTAACACGGACGGAAGCTGACCATCGATACAACATGTCAAACATTGCGACGCACAGCATCATAGAGAGGACCATTGGCATATTGAAACAGCGTTTCCGATGCCTGGACCATTCCGGAGGCTACTTGCTGTACACCCCTGAGATTGTCGGTCAGTTCACTTTTGTATGCTGCATAACTTAGCCATCATGAGGCAGCAGTAGCTGGTAGTGGAGGACCCACCTGCGGTGAGAGTGGCTGATGATAATGATTTGGAAGATGCAGGTGACGAGCAGGAGGAGGATGATGACAAGAATGACGAAACCATGCAAGTGCCTGAAGCCGGAACACGACGACGACGGCGGAGGAGGGCAGGCCATCGTGCTCTTAACGATTGCTCGAGCCTTGCGCCAACAGCTCATCCGTGAACACTTTACTGATGCTTGAGGGTTCAGTGACAACTTTTCTACATGGACTTGTTTATTTTTTGGAGCTGTTCCGTAATGTGTTGTGTTAATGGAACATGATTCAGTTTTAATGTTAAATATATTTTATTCAAAAGTTTACAATGTACTTAACTTTACTGTAATAAAATTATTCTTGTATCAAACTTTACTTTAATATCATTCTTTAAGATCACTTAAAAATTTTAAGATCACTTATAAAGTTGTAAATATACATAACTTACAAAAAACTTTCAATTTGAAAACAGTAACAACAACAACAACAGCAGCAAAGAAAGACTGCACCCATCTCTCATCCCCCTTAGTCTAACACTGCCTGCTGCGCTTGGTCTCGGACTCCCCACCACCCCTGCCTGCAGGCGGTGGCACAGTCATTTTGAGCTTGGTACCAAGCTTATTCCTTCTAACATCTCGTTTAATGTGCACTTCTTGATGGGTGGTGGAGGTGGGGTGGGGGGGCGGGGTCAGGTATTAATGTGGCGGGCCCGGCTTGGGTCTCTTCAGAGGCTGGTGTGGGGATTGCAGTGGGAGGCGCAGTTGATTCTGTCAATGGCCTGGGTGTTTTCCCTTATTGCAGCAACTACCTCACGCATGCCCTCCCTCATGCACCCTGACAGTGTCTCAGCGGACTGAAACATTCCCTCCCTAATGACCAGTGTCATTGCCAGTGTCGTCCTTTCCACTTCCTCTGACATTCCATCCCTTATGGGCACTATTCCCTCACTGATGTTCCCGGATACCGTTCCCATTTCCCGTGCCATTGCTGTTAATTCTCCCGACAGTCCCGCTACCTCATCACTCACCCCACTGATGGTGTACAGGAGTGATCGGGTAAGGTCAATGTTCTCCGCACTCAGTGACATGATCTGAACCACATCTGTTGCATCCTGCATCTCAGGAGAGCGTGGTCGATTTCTCCTTCCCCTCACCCTGGATCTGCCTTGCAGCATCCCACTGGGACCCGCATCCTCAGACAGTGGGGCCGTGGGTGTTATTTGCTGCATCCCACTACTAGGACCCACAACCTGGGATTGTGAGAAACCATGGAATGTCCCACCAGAACTAAAACCACTAGTTATTAAAGGGGGGAAACCATGGAATCTCCCACCAGTACCCAAATCACTAGTCATGGAAGGAGTTGGCAACTCCGAGAACTGCACATGCTCCATATTCAGTATATAAGTGGTAGCTTCATCCAGCTGACCCAACTCCCCCTCACCCCAAATTGGTCTCGAGGGTTGGCTTGGAAGATGTTCTCGTCTTTAGCCTCATCCATGTCTGAATCATCTTCTGCATCTTTAGGACTGGCATCAGGTTCTGCAAAATATAACAGAACAGTCAAATGGTTAGCAGCAGAGGAGGGGGCAGGAAGGGTGGCATGAGTAGGCTCACACATAGCAGGCCAGGCAGCAGGTTGATTTGAAGGGCTACGATTCATTTTCAGGACTTAGCCTCTCCCTCGAGTGTGGGCCCAGCTTGTGCAATATTGATTGTTTTTCTCCAGGCAGGACCCATCAAAGCAACGACCCTGTCTTCCAAGGGTGTCAGTGGGTGCAGATTTGCCGGGCCTCCTCTTGTTCGAGTTCTTCCCTTTTGTTGTGGGACAATTTCTTCTGCAAAGATGAAAATGCTATTTTTTAGAGAGGGTGTCTTTCTGCTGGATGGGACATATACTGCTGGTCACATTTACAATTGCAATTGCATTGAATAAATGAAAATATTACACTAACTACTTGACCAAGGTCCTGCCATTTCTTTTTACACTGGTTTCCAAATCTCTTGGTGTTCACCACTGTACAGTAATCTTCTGCAACTTGGTTCCAGCGTTTCTTCATTTCTTTGGGTGGCACTTTTATGTGACCTCTGCTGGTATCTAGCTCCTGTCATCTGGTCTCAATGACATTAACTAGTATCTCCACTTCTTCCAGCAAGAAATTCTTTGTCCTTTGTCCACATTGCTGCATTGCTGCAGCTGCTCTGAGACACTCACAGCACTTTTCCAATGCTCTTAGAGACACAGTGATTTTTCCAAACACACAGTACTGATTTTTCCAAATACAGCACTCCTGGCTGCTGGCATACAGCAGTGATTTTACCAGAGCACTGCTTCTTGCATTCAGCAGTGATTTTCCTACCACAGCACTCCTTCTGGCACAAAAACACAAGCAGCTAGCTAGCTCTTTAAAAATGGCCAATTGCCAACTTGCAGCGCTACTGCGCATGCGCGGAAATCACCAATCTCCACTGCGCATGTGCAGACGTTCCGGCACATTATCCAGCGCAGAACGCAGGCTCCACCCCGCCGAGTCGACTGGCCAAGCTGCGCAACTGCAGTGAAGAGACCAGATAGTGACCAAAGTTGCAACACTTTTTTCCGGCGCATCTCGGAACGTACATAAGCGGCTCAGCTCTGGTAAGTGCGCTGAAAAACGGGCTTGGCCAAAATTGAGCCCAGAGAGAGGGGAAACAGGTAAAGGATAGGGGAAGAAGGATTGCTGTGGAGGATGTTTGGATGAATAGTGATGGTTTGCTCGGACCTATTTAGATGCTTTATGGAGGGGGGGCCAATGGGTTGGGGACCATTTTCCAGCTGAGGGCGGGGGGTGAATGCAATGGATGGCGGATAATTTTCTTGATCAGTGAGGAGAGACGCATTGGGTGGAAATTGATTTCCTCCTCATTGAAACTGATGGGGGTTGAAAGATTGGCCCAGAATTTACGGTCCCCGTAATGGAGTCAGCATACACCATCATAAGCCTGTTGAAAGACCCCGCAAGTTCCGGGTTTCTACATGTGCAAAACCCCAGAGCTTGTGATCTGTCAAAGTACGGCATGACAGATTTATCGAACCGTCTGAGAAATCACTTTCGCTGGCGCAGAGTTGGGCTATTGCCTAACAAGTGCCCAGCAATTTCCCACGAAACTCTTACAGCTGGTAAAAGCAGGCGTAGGGCCTGCTTTCACCAGTGTAAGGGTTAATATAAATGTTAAATTACAAATTTTAAAATAAAAAATGATGCAAAAACACTTAAAATTGGTCCAGGCAACTATTGGCCCAGATTAAAATGTTTAAAATTATTTTTCAAAAAATAAATTTTTTATTGTATTTTGTGTAATTAAAGGACTTATAATTAAATTTGAAAATCAGAACATTTATATTTATTAGAATTATCTAAATTGTTTAATTATTTGGGAATTTCATTGCATGTCATTAGGGCATTCCATGCAGAAATGACTGCAATGGAATCCTCCTTTCTCATTGGAGGGCCAAGCCCACGGGATGCTTCCGAACCACCTGCGTCCCAGGGATCAGTGGGCCTTTACGCAGGCGTACGCCTGGAGGCCCGAGACTCGAACTCTCCACAGCTGTGCAGCTAGGTGCTAAGTTCGGAAATATTTCGTGGGTCAGAGGCATACTCCGGAGGTACGTCTCCAACCACAAATTCAGGATCATTTTCTCTTCAGTGGGGTGGGAGCAGTGTGTCAATGGCAATTCATCTCAGTGGGGATGGGATGTAGAGAGCAAATCAGTGATGGGGGTGGGGCGGGAAGGTGGATAAAGTGGTCACAGGTAAAATTATGGTGCTCAGCTTGGAAGAGGGAAGGCAAAGTAAATGATTTTTGGGGTGTTGAAAATTTACTGCAGATACCTGCTTCAGTGTTAAGTCGTTTCCTTGAATGGTCTTATTGCCTGCTTAAGTTGATTTCCAACCCCTATATCTATTAGCCTGGTTAACAGGACCCAAGAGTGTAATAGTGAAACTTTCCTGTGTTTTGCATCAAATCCGTGTAGTCCTTCAATTTCTCCAAAGGTGAACTGAGTTAGTACTAACCAAGATGATCAGTTTTATTCTCATCTGCTTTATTCAATGGAAGGCAAAATATACAGAACACTGAGTATGACAAAAATGATGAACATGTGTGTGCTAGCTCACTCTGATGGGCTCTTAACATAAAAGCACACATTCCTCCCGATCAAGACAGAGGTGCTCCTCTTGCAGCATGTTGCTGCCTGACTTTTTGGTGTCTGTCCTCATTTCTTTTGAAAACGCTCTTTAACCCACCGAGATTAAAAGTTTGTCAACAGTATCAACTTGCATTTATACAGCGGAGGATTATCTGATCTGTCTGATTCATAAATCATGAGAAACTCTTTCCACTGGCTGGTTAGTAACCAGAGGTGAGATGAGAGTTTTCCTGAGCGTGATATTTCACCAATAATATTTACATTATAGAAGCTGCTCAATGTTCTAGTCATGAGATTTCTGATTTTAATCTCATTTGTGTGATGTTATGTGTCTTGTATGGATTCTTCCTCTGGACTTTCAGATTTAAACAAGTGGTTTGTCACTAATGTGGTGGTATAAATTGTATATTTAAAATGATAAATTCAGTCTAACTGGCTCAAATATAATGCTGAACACAAGTTTGAATCATAAGTAAAGGCATAAATGTGTATGAATTTCCCTGTATCTCATTAAAGTTACTGTGATTCTCAACATTGCTCATATTGTACTTGGCTGGAGTAACATCAATTCTTTGATTAAATACTTAGCAAAATAAGTGATTAAGTGAAATGAAGTCATTAGTTTTTTTTCCAAGCTTTGAGTTGAATAATTAATGCTTGTCTGTTCGATAGGCTTTCAATATCCAAGAACATGAAGACTTCTGTTGAAGAAACTAACGTTAGTTATAGCATGGAACATGCATCTTGTAACAACTGCTGGTTATTGGAATTTACAGCCAAATGATCCCACGTACCTTTCATAATGAAGTTTAAGATTTTTTTCATACTTATGTTTTTGTCAACATATGAAGTAACGCAAGGATTTGCATTGCAAACTAATTTTTTAATTTTGGGTAGACAAATAACAATCCTCGTGTTCATGGAGATCTGTGTACAAAGCTTCAGACTTCATGAACATAAAGTAAAACCAGTATTGGAGAAAAATCTGACACGCAACATGATGCTTTCTTTAAAATAAAAGTTTTACATTCTCACTGAAATGTTGTACATTTTCAGATAATTTTGCAATAGCAAAAAAATCATTGTTAATTTGAGGAATATATTGAGTAATCTATAGATCTATCTTTCAATCTAATTTTATTTTAGATACATGCATCTTTTATAATGATTTTTGTATGTACTTGCAACCTTCTGTCTGGTTTTTGCAGAGAATTGCATTGGTTTCAGAATCAAATTCAATTAAGGTTACAATATTGATCACACTGCAGCATTTTTTCAATTGAATTTGTGTTTCTTGTACTTTCTTTGTTAATCTGGACTGGAACCAGCATGTGCTGGTCCAGTCCAATTTCCATTATTTATTAGCATCAGGCTAGAATGGTGTTTCAACTTTAGGGAAATTTCCAGATGGCACAAACTTAGAACTCAAGATTTACACTGGAGCTGTATCGATGTATCTTGAGCCCACAGTTCTGGGACTTGAGTTACCTGCACCAGTATCGGAAGAAGTCCCATATTAGTGCTGGTTTATCACTGATCTGTTTACATTCAGTACTGTTATGCAATTACTTCAATTTTTTTTAACTAGGAAATGCAAGAAATGTGTATTACTTAGCCACCTGTCTGTTCCTCTTGGTACACTGTGGTCATGCTCCTGTGAATGTTTTACTGAGGTGCATCTGAAATGTCAAATAAACCTGGAAGTAACCAAATCCAACTAAAAACAGGGACTGTTATGAAGACCATAGTTCATGAATCTAAATTGTCAGGTCAGTGGTTTAAGGCAGTCATACTATTTGTGATGTGCTGTCATTTGTTAGGGTTGTATTCATTCAATAGCATTGAGAGCATCATGCCAGCCTTGCCTTACTACCAAAACTTTTATATGTATATGTAATAGTTCAGCTTTAATGTACATTACTTTTTTTGGCTGATTGTACAGATGCCTTTTAAACCAGAAGTATTATCATAGAGCACTGACTGGAATTAGTGAAGTTAGTAAAAAGGAAGCAAGCTGTATTAGTGGACAGTTGAAATGATAATGCTAATGAAGTCTTGGAGCAATTAGAGGAAGTGAGAATTTCTGTATCTCCAAGTTTCTATGCAGTATCATCGGAACTAATTTTTAAAAGATCATCCTTCCCAGAATTGAATACAATACTTCAGCTGAGACCTAATCAGTGTTATAAAGGTTTAGCATAACTTCCTTGCTTTTTACTACTCTCATCCTTTGCTAATAAAGCCAAGGATCCCATTTTTTTTTTAGTAGCCTTCAATGTCTGCCATCTTCAAAGATTTGTGTACATGCACCCCCTTTAAAATGGTACTGCTTAGTTTATATTACTTCTCATTCTTGATACCAAAGTGTATCACTTCACGCCTCTCAATGGCAAATCACAAATTATATTTAAATCTTCAGCCTATTTGATCCTGGAAGAGTGTGCACTTTGGGATGTTTTTCTACATTAAAAGCAATAAATTCAAGTTATTTTGTGTATTGGAGGTTAGCGCATTTAAATCATTTGTACATGCTCCAGCACACATAAGTACAATAGAACCTGAACCTGGGCTAAAGACAGAATATTTGCCAAGGCAGCCACTCTAAATATGCTGCTGCTCATGTAGAAGGACGCAGCCACAGGAAAAGTGAACGTACTGCTCCATTCGATAGAGAGATGTCCTGTTTGAAATTCATGTACTTTTTCTGGCAGTGAGCAGTGCTCAGTGTCTGGCAGTTGGTGGTATTTCAGGCTCAACATGCAGGAGAAGATCGCATGTGTTAAGGAATACATCAAGGTAAGACTACTCAAAAGTGCCTTAAACTGCACTGCTTGATGGAGTGAGACACCTTACAAGCTAGCAGGTCATGGTGCAGGAAGCATTGGAGGGGAGGGGAGGGGAAGGGGAAAGAGACAGGACTTTGCAGAAAAGGTCAATACAATGTTATCTATCCAGATGGTACAAACAAACACATTGAATTGATTTAATGCAATGAGCTTGGGTTTTCCACTTCTATGCTCATCAGCCCACATTCATTCACTTTAAATGGGTGGAAAATGGTGGGCTGGCGGGCACAGACGTGAGAAATCCTGGTCCTAGTTTCTTTGGGCTCAATTTTCCCCAGTGATTTGCGTCTTTTTTGCCTAAGTTGAAAAACCAGTTTCCCTAATCAATTTGCACCAGCGTAACTCAGTTATGATTTTTTTAGGTCAGTTTTTTTTTCAGCCAAAGGGGGTGTAACCAGCCACCCATGCCAATTCTGGCCATTTAGGACAGTTTGGCCAGCTGATAGTTACTCCAGTTCTGCTTCGGTCAGCGTATGTGGCCTCTCCAGAAAAACCTTCCCAAGAGTTAAGGAAATCAGTGCAACAGATGCCCGGACACACACAATTAAAAAATACATAGCAGCAACTTGCCTCCAACCCCGCCCGAAGGACTTGCTGGTCCGGTCCCATGCTCGGTCCCCATTCTCCTGGTTCAGTCCCCAGTTCAGAGAGAGTGAGTGTGTCCAGGGACCTAGAATGGGACCAGACCGGACTGGCAAGCCCTTTGGGCAGGGTTGGAGGTAAGTTGCTGCTATGTGTTTTTCAATTCTTTTAATGTGTTGGGAGCTGGCTGTATGCTTCACTTTGCAGCCTCAGTTCACATTGTGTCCCTGGTTACCATGTCAGCCTGATCTTTTTGGCACAGATCAAGGCTCCAACCCCAAAACTAGGTCACGCCAAAAAGAAAAAATCCAACAGAGAATTTTTAATCGGGCGTAACTCTTCAAGTATGCCAAAAAATGCTTTGTACAAAAAAAAGGGCTCAATTTTCCCCAATGTCCAAAATGTTCTATTAAAGTATGCACATTTAGGTGACTGAAAACATACCAAAGTAATTTTACCTAGCTTTTATCCAGTACCTTAAACAAATGCAACAGAAGCTATGTTCCTATTTTGGAGATAGCAGACTTGTGTTTTTATTGTAGATGTAATAACATTAGTGAGGTCATGATTCCACAACGGTACATAATTGCAAAAATCAAGCACACAGGCAATATCTAGTAGTTGCACTGAAAGACCATAGTGATCAACACTAAAAAAAAAGTTAGTCTTTGCCTGCTCAAATATAAAATGTAATGAAGTACCTGTACTACATTCTATCATTATCCATGGTTTTATCTTGACTAACACCGAATAGAGTGCATCACTCCTTTTGCTGTGGAAACACAAGAGATATTTTTCAACCAGCTATCTGGAATCTTTTTTAAAATCTTAAACTATACACTGCCCCTTTCTCTCCCTCATTAATAGTTTAATGAAATAGACATTACCTCAATCTTGGCATGCCTGTCCAATCCCTCTACTACATATTTTGTTACAATTAAAACTTTATAGCTTTTATAAGTTTTTCCAATTAGGGCACATTACTCACAGTTGCCTTTAACTTGCAAAAATGGGTAACCAAAATGTGAAATGTTTTATAACATTAAGACAAAACAATTTCTTTAACATGCCTTATTACAGTAAGTTTATCTTCGAGTTGGAATTATTTTTTTTAAAACCTAGCCTGCTATATGCAGAATTGTCAAGATTTTCACAAAATTGGAGTACTTTTGTTTGTTCTCTTCACAAATGTATTATAAAAATATACATCCTTCTACCCCACTAAAAGCAGGCACAGAACAAATGACTTGGAGATAGATTCGGAGCTTTAAACTTAGTGTGAAAACTCAAAACTGATCCCTAGCATAAAAACAAGTATCTAGAAATAATGTAAAACAAGTTATAAATGCTCAGTCCTAGATTTGCATTTATCAAGAGCTAAAAGCATTTCTTACAGCAGCAGTTACAAAAAAATCCACAAATTATATGCAGTTCAGGTCCCTTCATTAAACTGCAAGAAAGAAAATCAGCACAAGTTGGCAGTAGAATATGTTAAAAAATAAGGCTACAATTTGTACATCAGAAAATAGTTCTATTATAAATACCAATGATTTCTTGCAGTAATTAAATATCAAAATTAACCGCCTAAAATGGATAGTGCTTGCTTTTTTAAAAAAGTAAAGGCAGTTGCAATTTTCTGCTAACAGAATTCTATAAACATTTGTTAATAGAATGAATTTTGGTAATGTCAACATTTGTTGGTTTTACATATCTGTTTTAGATCAATAAAAAAGTCAGGCTGTTGATCTTTTCCTGTTGCGATCATCAGATCAATGATAAAAGAAAGAAATAGTTTTAAATTGAAAAAGAGAGACTACTGGCATATTCTTCCAGTATTGATCAGTTTATATATAGGATTAGTCCCATTTTACTACTTTTAGTAATTTCATCTTTTGAATCATTCAAATTCCTGTAAAGTTTAGAACAAACAATTAAAAAAAGCATTAGCTCAAAGCAAAGTACACTTATGGACAATAGAACCTTAGACAAGATTGCAGGTTGCCAGCAGTCCAAAGTGCAGTGTGAATTTTACCAAATCCCAGCATTGTTTCCAATTTCTCGAATAATTATTTAGTGTTTTAATTATCAGTAAATATATTTGTTCCATTCAATGATGGAAATCCCGCTTTTGTTCCTTCACATTTGAGGGAACTGCGACACGTTGTTCATTCATCCGTTTGGCCTGAGATCGCAGGATCAGACTGAAGAAGTCTTCATCAGGAACAGTAATACATTTATGCACAGGTTGTTGTGGTGGTGCACATCTCTGGTCATCCAGTCTGGAGCCCTGATGAATGTATAAACTGATTAAGATACTAAAATAATAATTTTCACTTGTTATTTATAAGAAACTAACAAAAAGGGTGTAATATAATAAACACCAAGTTGGAACACATACATATTCAAACCAATACTTGTCCAATGGCCTTATGACGGGACAGTACTTTGACAAGAGGGTAGGATTTCCCCCAGCAGGTTAGTTTCCTACTATCATTAGTCAATGAGGACCTTGGATCAGGAGCTCCATTCTTACATTCAGATATGGGGAATGAAGAGAACAAGATTTAACTTTTATGGCTTTGGCTAAATATCACCTTGGTCAATCTCCCTACTCCTTTGAGTGTGTGTCACCCCTCGCATCTCTTAAAATCTTTATTCTGTACTGCCCACCCAAAAAGCACATCAATTTTCTCAATGAGGTATCGTCTCTGCCTCTGCACAGAGCAATTTTTCATCCTCGGTGATTTCAACCTCCACCTCAACTCTTCTTGCTCCCTCTCTTTTGAGTTCATTGCCCTCACTTAATCTCTCCCTTCATGTCCACAGCCCCCGCCCCTCTCATCATCTCACGTAGCCTCGCTATCCCCTCCATGGCAATCTCCGACCATTTCTTTATATCACTCTACCCATTTTTCCCTCCGCCCTCCTAAAACACACTTTTCATAGCCACCCGTGGAAAAAAAAACTCAAGTCCCTTACCACTGCACTTGCTAATTCCCACTACCTAGCCTTTGGCCTACAATTGATATCTCTGTAGCTACTGACTAAATCACATGCTCCACCCTTAATGCCCTTGTCCCCATTACACACTCACCCTAGTCGTCATACCCCCTGGTATAGCCAGCCTTTGGCCCTCCATTATTTACAACATTTCAGCAGTTATCGATCTGCACACCCTCACCGCCCTAATCTGTATTAAAACAATGACTCTTTCACCGTGGCCGTTCCCCCTGGTACCATCATCGCTCCCTTAAGTCCAAGGGATCCATAGCACGGTTTAGCCATTCACCGCCAGATCTGGCTGGACCACTGAAAGCATCATCGGGTCCTGCTCTTGTCTGCTCACTATTCCAGAATCGTTCTGAAATGCAACAATAAATCCCGGCTTCTATTCTCCACTGCTAACGGCCATCTTAAACCCCTGTCTCCTACACCTTCAATTCCAACAATGTGTGAGGAGTTCATGGACTTCTTTGTCTCCAAATTTGAGACCATCCATTCAGCTGCCTCTGCCACTTCCCTTCCTTCCACTAGCCCACCAGGCCAAACTTCCTCTTAAAAAAAAAGGTACCCCTTGCCCTAGTTCTGAACTCGCATCTTTCTCCAGTTTCACTCCAATCTCCCCATATGACCTCTCCACACTCATCTTGTCCATGAGACCAACGTCCTGCTCCCTCGACCCTATTCCCACCAAACTGACCACACAACTTCCTTTTCTGGCTCCCATGTTAGCTGATATTGTTAATGGTTCTCTCTCTTCAGGTACTGTCTCGCTCTCCCTCAAATCTGCCGTTATCACCCCTCCTAAAAAAAAACAACCCTTGACCCTCTCCATCCTTGCAAACTACCGCCCATCTCCAACCTCCCTTTCCTCTCAAGTTCCTGAACGTGTTGTCACCTCCCAAATCCGTGCCCATCTTTCCCGCAACTCCATGTTTGAATCCCTTCAATCAGGTTTCTGCCCCTGCCACAGTACTGAAACGGCTCTTGGTCACAAATGACATCCTTTGTGACTGTGACAAAGGTAAACTAATCCATCTTCGTCCTTCTTGACTTGTCTGCAGCTTTTGTCATGGTTGACCACTCCATCCTTCTCCAACGCTCCTCCACTATCATCCAGCTGAGTGGGACTGCACTTGCCTGGTTCCATTCTTATCTATCTAATCGTATCCAGAGAATCATCTGCAATGGCTTCTCTTCCCGAATTGTTACCTTTGGTGTCCCCCAAGGATCCATCCTTGGCCTTCTCCTGTTTATCATCTATATGCTGTCCCTTGGAGACATCATCGGAAAACATAGTCAGTTTCCACGTATGCTGACGATACCCACCTCTACCTCACCACCACTTCTCGACCCCTCCACAGTCTTTAAATTGTCAGGCTGCTTGTCTAACATCCAGTTCTGGATGAGCAGACATTTTCTCCATTTAAACATTGGGAAGACCAAAGCCATTGTTTTCAGTCCCTGCCACAAATGAGCTTCCGACCATATATCCACAGCATAAAGGAGACTGCCTAATTCCAGCTCCGTAACATCACCCGCCTCGGCCCTTTCCTCAACTCATCCACTGCTGAAACCATCATCCATGCCTTTGTTACCTCTCGACTTTACTATTCCATCGCACTCCTGGCTGGCCTCCAACATTTTACCCTACATAAACTTGAGGCCATCCAAAACTCGGCTGCCCGTGTCCTAACTCACCAAGTCCCATTCACCCATCACCCCTGTGCTCATTGACTCCTGGTTAAGCAACACCTCTATTTCAAATCCCTCCATGCCTTGCCCCTGTATCTCTAAAATTCACCAACCCCACAACCTCTTCCCCCCCTCCTCCCATAGACATTAGCGCTCCTAATTCTGCCCTCTTGAGCATCCCTGATTATAATCAGTCAACCATTGGTGGTTATGCCTTCTGTTGCCTAGGCCTGAAGCTCTGGAATTCTCTGCCTAAACCTCCCACCTCTATTTTCTCCTTTTAAGACACTCCTTAAAACCTACCTCTTTAACCAAGCTTTTGGTCATCTGCCCCAATTTCTCCTCATGTGGCTCGGTGTCAAATTCTTAGTCTTATAATACTCTGACGCACCGTGGGCCATTTTACTACGTTAAAGGCACTATATAAATACAAGTTGTTGTTATACCTCTCATCTCCATTCCCTTAAGTCTAAGAGACGCAGACTTGAACGTCTCTGGTGGACAATTGGCTAGATCATATAAAGCACTACCGAATCCTGCTCTTCATCACGATGGTCAGCAAAAATAACACCAGGCTTCTCAAACCACTCTCCCCTATCGGCTCCTCCACATTCACCAACAATAACATGGACCTCTGATAAAAAGATAAACATCCATTCAACTGCTTCTGCTTTCAATTCCCTTCCTTCCCCCAGCCCACCGGACCTTACTTCTCTGTTTTCCCCCTAATCCTAAAATTTGCATATTTCTTTAATATCTCCCCTCTTGCCCTTTTAAAGTTCATCTCGTCAATGAGACTGACCTCCTGCTCTCGACCCTATTACTACTAAATTGCTGACCACACAACTTTCCTTCCTGGCTCCCATGTTGGTGATAGTGTTAACGGTTCTCTCGCGCCAGGTATTGTCCCCTTGTCTTCAAATCTGCTGTCACCCTCCTCAAACAAAACCTTGATACCTCCATCCTCGTAACCTATCGCCCCATCTTCAACCTCCTCCCTTTCCTCTCAAGTCCTTGAATGTGTTGTTGCCTCCCAAACCCTTGCCCATCTTTCCCAGAACTCCTTGTTTGAATCCCTCCAATCAGATTTCCACCCCTGCCACCATACTAAAACTGCTCTTACTACGATCACAAATAACGTCCTAATTGACTGCGACAAACATAATCTATCCCTTCTCTCATCCTTCTGGACCTGTATGTAGTCTTTGACACTGCAGACCATAAAATTCTGCTTCAACTCCTCTCCACTGTCATCCAGCTGAATGGGACTGCACTCGCCTGGTTTCATTTCCATCTTTCCAGCTGTAACCATTGACTCAACTGCAATGGCTTCTCTTCCTGATCTTGCATTGTCACCTCTGGTGTCCCCCAAAGATTCATCCTTGGCCCCCTGGTATATTTCTCATCTATATGCTGCCCCTCTAGGACATCATCCAGTAACACAAGACGAGTTTTCACATCTATGCTGCGGATACCCAACTCTTACCTCTCCTCCTCCTCCTCATCCTCCACCGTCTCTATACTATCAGACTGATTGTCTGACATCCAACAATGGACGAGTAGAAATTTCCTCCGATTAAATACCGGGAAGATTGAAGCCATTGTCTTCGATTCACGCCACAAACTCTGTTCCCTTTCCACAGATTCTCTCTCTCTCCCCAGGAACTGTCTGAGGCTGACCAAGTCTGTTCACAATCTTGGTGTCATATTTGTTCACAAATTGAGCTTCCTACCTCATATCCTTAAGATTGCCCATTTCCATCTAAGTAATATCGCCCATCTTCGCCCTTGCCTCAACTTATCTGCTGCCAAAACCCTCATCCATGCCTTTATCACCCCTAGACTTGACTATTCCAACGCACTCCTGGCTGGCATCCCTAGTTCTACCCTTCATAAACTGAGATCATCCAAAACTCTGCTGCCCATGTGCTAACTTGCACCAAGTCCTGCTCACCCATCTCCCATGCTTGCTGACATACATTGGCTCCCAGTTAAGTTACGCCTTAATTTAAAAATTCGCAACCTTGTTTTCAAATCCCTCCATGATCTCGCACCGCCTTATCGCTGTAATCTCCTCCAGCCCTATAATCCCCCTAGAATTCTGTGCTCCGCCTATTCTAGCCTTTTGAACATCCCCGATTTTAAACCATTGGCGGTTGGCCTTCAGCTGCCTAGCTCCTAGGCTCTGGAATTAACTCTTTAAAGGAGAAAAGAGAAGTGGAAAGTTGGAAAGATTTAAACGCTCCTTAAAATCTAGCTCTTCGACCAAGCTTTTGGTCATCTGCCCTAACATCTTATATGGCTGTCAAATTATTTTTTTGTTTGATAACACACCTTGGGGCGTTTTATTACATTAAAGGTGCTATATAAATAAGTAGTTTTTGGTTCTAGTAGTAGTTATGACTATACTTGATTATTGTGTTGAGGGTTTTTCCCTTAGTCTCTGTATAATGTGCCAATGATAATTATGATTTGCCTCTCCTGTGAACATGTCTCAAATAATGATTGGTGCATGAAATGTCTCAATACCATGTTTGCAGCAGAGAGCCACTGCACCAATTTCAACTGTAATTATTTAAACAATTTTTAAGACTTCCAAGTGGTAAATGGTTGCTTTTCAGACCGGAGGGAGATATACAGTGGTGCTCCCCAGGGGGTCGGTATTAGGACCACTGCTCTTTTGATATTAAATGATCTGGACTCAGGTATACAATGCAGAACATCAAAGTTTGCAGATGCTACGAAACTCAGAAATGTAGTGAACAATGAGGAGAGGCAATATAAATAATTTTAAAGGGGCTGCACGTACACAAATCTTTGAAGGTGGCAGGACAAGTTGAGAAGGCTGTTAAAAAGCATCTGGCATTATTAAAAGAGTACAAAAGCAAGGAAATTATGCTAAACCTTTATAAAACACTGGTTCGGCCTCAGTTGGTGTATTGTTCAATTCTGGGCACCAGAGTTTAGGAAGGATGGTGAGGCGTTGGAGAGGGTGAAGAATAGATTTATTAGAATAGTATCAGGGATGGGAAGTTCGGTTATGTGGAGGTATTGGAGAACTTTACACGTGACCTGCAACTGATATTTTAGAAATGCAGTTAATAAAAATGCAAGATACAAAAATATATGACTTACCTGACATTTTACTAGCATGTCAAAGAAAGACTCGTCTGGCTCCTTGCTGTCACCGCTGGTGATCAGGTGATTGAGAACAGAGTGGCTATTGTGCTGGTTAAGCCGCAAGCCTGGTAGATTGCGAATGCTTGCACGCTGGTCATCGAATCGACGGCTCTGAGAGCTTGCAAGTAGATCCAAAAACTCATCTGTCTGTGGTGAGACTACTGAAGTAGAAAGAGCTGCAAAAATATTGGGATATATAATACTTTAGAACAAAAATTTAAAACTGCACCTTCAATAAAGGGCATTTTTTTTTCTGCTTGAAATTAGGTTTATAGACCCAGTAATCTTGAAATGCAGTAACAATATTGTTGCAGGAACAAATATGATCTGCAGGAAAGCAATACAGCTTTAATAAACAATGCCAATGTAGAAATGCTTTCTAAATTCAAGGAAAGTACCAAAATAATTAAAAAAAATATTTATAGCTATACATTTAACTCCACAAAGACCATTTTGAAGAGGTTACAGGTCTAATAAGGATATCACTTATCAAGATTGGTGAAAACCTAACAATGTTACAAGCAGAGATAAACTACTTTTTTGGTCAAGTGCCTACAACATGAAACCCTATGTTTAAAAGGTCTCCAAACCAAGTAAAAGAACCCTTCATCTCCCAGCATACTGGAACTGATTCTCTGAAAGCAAATTTTGTAAACTGTACTGATAAATACACAGGTGAATTTCTGTTTGTCTGGTGGGGTGTGCATGCTCTCTCCCTATAGGGACCCACCGCACTTATTCCAAGCTAGAGAGCTTAGGTGCAGGTTAGCAACAGAAACACCTGGGACCACAAAGTGTGCATAGGAGTACTGCTAGGGGGGCGTTCACCTACCAAAACCACATAACTTACTAGCATAGACCACTGGCAAGTGTTTTGCTGCTTGTGCAGATGGCAGCAGGTTAGTTGCACAATGATGGGAGTAGTAGCTCTTGCAGTTAAAGAGATGCCCTACCACTTTGTGCAGCAGCATGCACAGTTACATCTGTGCAGTTACATCTGTGCAGTTACATCTGTGCAGTCACTGAAGCCTTGGACTTTGCGAAATCCTGACTAATAGATAAAAAGGACTGTTCTGTTGAAGTGATGTCAACCACTGGCAGTGCCATTCCTGCTCTGAAGTTTGGTTGAAGACCAGATTGCAGCATGTGACAATCCCAACAGTCTCCATAGTGAATCAGTGCATTCACAAACATTGTTCCTCAGACAGGTGCGGCATTATCTATAAATGCAATCGGGAAAACAAAGGCTGTTGGACGCCATCTTCCCATGATGGAATCTAACTTGCCTGATATTCCTCTATTTCTTTAAATGGCATAAATAAGAGGGATTCCTTTAGAGACTTTCATAGTGCCAAGAACAGCATGTTAGCAAGACATATTCTAGCAAAAACAGATCTAGAACCCTTTTCAGCCAAAGAATTGGTCAAAAATGTGAGCAAAAAAAAAACCAGTAAAAATACCTAAAAGAAATTTGAAAGCACACTTGAAATTTCCTTGTGCCAATAGGGACAACCATATACGAGTGAAATTAAGGAATGTAATTACAGCATAAAAAGTCAGGAAATTGAAAGAACACTCACTCAATGTTTTGGGTGGGGTTGATGAGGCTGGTGTAGCCCTTATTGGCCCATTCTGAATCTTTGTGAATGAACATCGTTGATCATCCATCCGATTGCTCTGGAACCGACTCAACAAGTCAAAGAACCCTTCATCTCCCAGCATACTGGAACTGATTCTCTGAAAACAAATTTTGTAAATTGTACATCAATGTAACACTAACTGCTTTTAGCAAGTTCTATACAAGCTATACATAATCTGTACCGTACGCACATCAAGGAGAATATATTCCTTCTCTTGAGGCAACTCAAGAGTGGGGATGATTATTCTGGGGAAACAAATTGAGAAAATATTAACAGCAACCAAAGAAGCAGCATTCAAATTATATATTAACATTGTTATAATGTGAAAATTATATGCAATCAGATTAATTGGGCTTAGTCACGAGTCAAAAAAAATCTCAATTAGCGTAATGAACACTAAAAGTGCCTCAACAAGTGTCAAATACTTGTTAGCAAAACTGAAGCCCATGGGATTAAAGGGACAGTGCCAGCATGGATATGAAATTGACTATGGGACAGAAAACAGAGGAGAGTGCAAGAATTGGGGGGGGGGGGGGGGGAAGAGAAAAAAGAGTGAAGGAGCACGCGAGAGGGTGAGGGGGGGAGAAAGAGAGTGAGAGAGAGCACAAGAATGGGAGAATGGGGGTGAGAGAGAGAGACTGTGATAATGTTTGTGCCCCCGTTAGTACCTCAGAGCCTGTGAGAAATGGAGGGAACAGCAGCAGAAAAAAAAAAAGAGGAAACTACTTTTCCAAAACTGATGCCAAATCGCCTAGGTTGGGGATACATCACCTCACCACCTTCTTAGGAAGTTTAACTACTTTATTCACGAATAGAAAAGCCTCTTTCAGCTCACTTTGGCTCTTGGATTATTTGTTGAAGCATAACCATATAACTGAGTGACGTTTCTGAGTGGTAATGCATAATTATGGAGTTCTTTTATATCCCAGTCATTTATTATTATAACTTTTATTTATATAGCACCTTTAACGTAGTAAAACATCCCAAGGCGCTTCACAGCAGTGTTACAAGACAAAACAGATAAATTTGACACCAAGCCACAAAAGAAGAAATTAAGGCAGATGACCAAAAGCTTGGTTAGAGTTAGGTTTTAAGGAGCATCTTAAAAAGGAGGAAAGAGAGGTAGTGAGGCGGAGAGGTTTAGGGAAGGAGTTCCAGAGCTTAGGGCCCCAAACAGCTGAAGGCACGGCCATCGATGGTTGAGCAGTTATAATGAGGGATGTTCAAGGGGCAGAATTTCTGACAAGTAGTTTTTAAAATAGAGTTTGTACATGACGAACTAAAATGCTTTTAATTAATTCTACCATAAACAAACTTGCAGAATGGGCATATAAGTGAAAAATGAATTTTAATATAGAGATAAGTGTAAGGTGATGCATTTGGCAGGAGAAATAAGGGGGCCACCAAATCCTTGGAAAATAAGAGTCTAAATGGGGTAGAGGTGCAAAGGGATCTCGGGGGTATAAATTCACAAATCATTAAAAGTAGCAACGCAGGTATTAAAAAGCCATAAAAGTACAAGTAAAGCATTATGGTTCATTTCTAGAGGAATAGAATTCAAAAGCAGAGAAGTTATATTAAACTTGTATAGAACCTTGAACATTGTCTCATAATTTGAGACGGTGGGGTAATATGGCATTACTGTTTATATGCTTTTAAATGGTTGCTGTTGAGGCCGTTGATGTAAACGTTGCCCACGGACAAAATGGTTGTGCTCAAAGGAAACATAGAAAGTCTCAAGGCACTTTATAAATGCCCTATGAATTCAGACTTTCTCCTCATCCTCTCCAATTTACCAGCTGATTATTCAAGCTGTACTGTAAAATACGATCCCTTTTGTTCGAAGTAAAGGCTGTTTCAGTTCACCAGCATTCAACTCCACCCATTCACGATCAATCAATCAAATCACACAAGAAACAGTTTATTTATTAGATAGTTTGTGATTTTTGTTTTCTCGTGTATAAATATACCCATCCAATGTATCCATCAATTTTTCTGCCATTTGTAAACATGCTCAATGGTCACATTTTAAATTAGAATGCCGTTCTCTAAACCCATCTGTGCTGATATGTTTGTACTGTACACACTGCTGTGAAATCTGCCTCGTTTATAACGTCAAATATACCGCTGGCCTGTGAACAATCAGCCCATCCATGCCCAAGAAATTGGTAGCCATTTACAGTCGCTTGTATTTCTGTTCTAGCTCTGTTGCCTCATGTAATGTAGGGAAAAGCCACATGGCAGAGGAAAGTCTCAGTTTTCAGTGCTGTCACCAGCAAATGCAGCAAACAATAACAGGAGGAAACTCTACAATTAATCCTATTTGCCTTAAAGAAGCACAAATTGAACTTAGAATACATGTAGTACATATAGGGAATAGTTTGCAAAAGTCAAATATAAAATCACTATCATCTCCATAGCTCCCTGGTCCAATTAAATTCTTCAGTTCTGTGCCAAAAATTTAACAAAAATGCAAATTAGTTTTCTATAAGATAATTCTACTTCCTGTTAGTCAGAAAAATCTACACGCTATCCAGCTTGAACAGTCAAATTTGAAATTGATCACATTTAATGAAAATATAGCACAAAAAGAAACTTAATAGGAGAGTCTTATCCCATGTAGAAAACATCTCAAACATATAGCTAGTAGATGGGCCATTAGGGATGTGTCACCCAATCAGTGTGGTCTCTCGCAGCTAGATTTTTCCTAAATTAGCCTACAGTTCTTTTTCTATTGTATTTTTTTGCCTCTCGAAGGAGATTGTATGACTGCAGGCTTGAGATTGATGCAACTGTCTGTGTAAGTTAGACATGCCAAGACAGTAGACAAGCCCAATAGATCACAGTTCGTCTTTTCCTGTCCTTTTTTGTACTTTTCATAGTAGGGGAATAGTAAGTAAACCTAGTAGGTAAATGTTGATGCTCACAACTTTGAATCAGACATTTCTATCACTTTTCACAGCCATTTTCATAGTGCCATCTAAACTTAAGTACTATTTATATAGTACCTTTCACAACTTCAGTACGCTCCAAAGTGTTTACATAGAAACATAGAAAATAGGTGCAGGAGTAGGCCATTCGGCTCTTTGAGCCTGCACCACCATTCAATAAGATCATGGCTGATCATTCCCTCAGTACCCCTTTCCTGCTTTCTCTCCATACCCCTTGATCCCTTTAGCCATAAGGGCCATATCTAACTCCCTCTTGAATATATCCAATGAACTGTCATCAACAACACTGCGGCAGAGAATTCCAAAGGTTAACAACTCTGAGTGAAGAAGTTTCTCCTCATCTCAGTCCTAAATGGCCTACCCCTTATCCTAAGACTGTGTCCCCTGGTTCTGGACTTCCCCAACATCGGGAACATTCTACCCGCATCTAACCTGTCTCGTCCCATCAGAATCTTATATGTTTCTATGAGATCCCCTCTCATCCTTCTAAACTCCAATGTATAAAGGCCCAGATGATCCAGTCTCTCCTCATATGTCAGTCCAGCCATCCCGGGAATCAGTCTAGTGAACCTTCGCTGCATTCCCTCAATAGCAAGAACGTCCTTCCTCAGATTAGGAGGCCAAAACTGAACACAATATTCCAGGTGAGGCCTCACCAAGTCCCTGTACAACTGCAGCAAGACCTCCCTGCTCCTACACTCAAATCCCCCAGCCATGAAGGCCAACATACCACTTGCCTTCTTCACCGCTTGCTGTACCTGTATGCCAACTTTCAATGACTGATTAACTATGACACCCAGGTCTCGTTGCACCTCCCCTTTTCCTAATCTGCCGCCATTCAGATAATATTCTGTCTTCGCGTTTTTGCCCCCAAAGTGGATAACCTCTAATTTGTCCACATTATACTGCATCTGCCATGCATTTGCCCACTCACCTAACCTGTCCAAGTCACCCTGCAGCTTCTTAGCATCCCCCTCACAACTCACACCGCCACCCAGTTTAGTATCATCTGCAAACTTGCAGATATTACACTCAATTCCTTCATCTAAATCATTGATGTATATTGTAAAGAGCTGGGGTTCCAGCACTGAGCCCTGCAGCACTCCACTAGTCACTGCCTGCCATTCTGAAAAGGACTCATTTATCCCGACTCTCTGCTTCCTGTCTGCCAACCAGTTCTCTATCCACGTCAGTACATTACCCCCAATGCCATGTGCCCCGATTTTGCACACTAATCTTGTGTGGGACCCTGTCAAAAGCCTTTTGAAAGTCCAAATACAACACATCCACTGGTTCTCCCTTGTCCACTCTGCTAGTTACATCCTCAAAAGAATTCCAGAAGATTTGTCAAGCATGATTTCACTTTCATAAATCCATGCTGACTTGGATCGATCCGGTCACTGCTTTCCAACTGCGCTGCTATTTCATCTTTAATAATTGATTCTAGCATTTTCCCCACTACTGATGTCAGGCTAACCGGTCTATAATTACCCGCTTTCTCTCTCCCTCCCTTTTTAAAAAGTGGTGTTACCTTAGCTATCCTACAGTCCATGGGAACTTATCCAGTTGATAGACTATTGGAAAATGATCATCAATGCATACATTATTTCTAGGGCCACTTCCTTAAGTACTCTGGGATGCAGACTATGAGGCCCCGGGGATTTATCGGCCTTCAATCCCATCAATTTCCCTAACACAATTTCCCGCCTAATAAGAATATCCTTCAGTTCCTCCTTCTCACAAGACCCTCGGTCCCCTAGTTCTTCCGGAAGGTTATTTGTGTCTTCCTTCGTGAAGACAGAACCAAAGTATTTGTTCAATTGGTCTTCCATTTCTTTGTTCCCCATTATAAATTCACCTGAAGATGACTGCAAGGGACCTACGTTTGTCTTCACTAATCTTTTTCTCTTCACATATCTATAGAAGCTTTTGCAGTCAGTTTTTATGTTCCCAGCAAGCTTCTTCTCGTACTCTATTTTCCCCCTCTTAATTAAACCCTTTGTCCTCCTCTGCTGAATTCTAAATTTCTCCCAGTCCTCAGGTTTGCTGCTTTTTCTGGCCAATTTATATGCCTTCCTTGGATTTAACACTATCCTTAATTTCCCTTGTTAGCCACTGTTGAGCCACCTTCCCCGTTTTATTTTCACTCCAGATAGGGATGGACAATTGCTGAAGTTCATCCATGTGATCTTTAAATGTTTGCCATTCCCTATCCACCGTCAACCCTTTAAGTATCATTTGCCAGTCTATTCTAGCCAATTCACGCCTCAAACCATTGAAGTTACCTTTCCTCAAGTTCAGGACCTAGAATTAACTGTGTCACTCTCCATCTTAAGAATTCTACCATATTATGGTCACTCTTCCCCAAGGGGCCTCGCACAACAAGATTGCTAATTAGTCCTTTCTCATTACACATCACCCAGTCTAGGATGGCCAGCTCCCTATAGTTGGTTCCTTGACATATTGGTCTAGAAAACCATCCCTAATACACTCCAGGAAATCCTTCTCCACCGCATTGCTCCCAGTTTGGTTAGCCCAATCAATATATAGATTAAAGTCACCCATGATAACTGCTGTACCTTTATTGCATGCATCCCTAATTTCTTGTTTGATGGTCTGTACACAACTCCCACTAGCGTTTTCTGCACTTTGGTATTCCGTAGCTCCACCCATACCGATTCCACATCATCCAAGCTAATGTCCTTTCTTACTATTGCATTAACTTCCTCTTTAACTAGCAATGCCACCACGCCTCCTTTTCCTTTCTGTCTATCCTTCCTAAATGTTGAATACCCCTGGATGTTGAGTTCCCAGCCTTGGTCACCCTGGAGCCATGTCTCCGTGATGCCAATTACATCATACCCGTCAACTGCAATCTGCGCAGTTAATTCGTCCACCTTATTCCGAATACTCCTCGCATTGAGGCACAGAGCCTTCAGGCTTGTCTTTCTAACTCACTTTGCCCCTTTAGAATTTTGCTGTAATGTGGCCCTTTTTGCTTTAGGTTTCTCTGCCCTCCAGCCAATGTATTACACTTAAAGTGTAGTCACTTGTTGTAATGAGGTGCCATAAACAGCAATAAATGACCAGATAATCTGTTTCAGTGATGTCAGTTGAGGGATAAATATTGGCTAGGACCAATGTTCCCTGTAATTTTCTTTTACGCCACACAGTACATTCAAAAGTCCGCGCATGCACATTTTTTTTTTAATGTAAAAGCCAGCTCACCGACTGCGTGCTATCCTTGGAGTGCTGCATGACCGCGCAGCTTAAAGGGATAATTGGCTAGGACACCGGGAGAACTCCCTTGCTGGTGTTCAAAATACTGCCATGGGATATTTTATGTCCACCTCAGTACTACACTGAAGTGTCAGCCTGATTATGTGCTCAAGTCCCTGGAGTGGAGCTTAAACCCAAAACTGTCTGACGCAGAGGCGAGTGTGCTGCCACTAAGCAATGGCCGACACCTGTGTTCATATATAAAATAAATTACTGCAATTATTCTTTAGTGATAAATAACAATTGTATGAAAATTATTCATTCACTCACTTTTGCCTTCACCATCATCGGTTCTGCAGACATTTACCTGCAACAACCGCCCCCACCCCCAGCCCTATACCCAAACCCAAAATTTAAGCCAAGTTAAACGTGACTCCAGTGCCAAGGTGTAACATGTTTCATTCGCACAAGGAGAACAAACTTCTAAATGGACTTAACCTGACTGCAGTTAGCGAAGAAAAATGAAGCTAACCAAACACCTATTTAGCTGTATCCACTTAAACCTCATTAGCTTCCAAGTACATCCACTTGCTAAAGGAATGGCCCTTCAGGAGAATGCATCCATTTGGTTCTATGAGAATACATTAAAGTGGCTTTGCTTGTATTAAATATGTTCCATTCAGGCGCATTTTGTCTTTTTCTCATGAATGACTCTTCCATTGACTTTTCCCTCCCAAAGGGCAAGTGATGCAGCCAAGATTGGGAAAGGAGATAGATGAAAATCATAACACATGAATTGAGAAATTTGTTCTATTTGGATTCATGAATGCTTTATAAAGAGTTTGGTGTGCTGTGCATCATTTATCAAACCACAAGCTGTAAACAAAGTATTGCAACATGGGTTACCTTTTGTGACATGTGGACTCTCGCATCATTTATGACCACAGAATTACTGGTATCCTTAAGAACTTTTGCAGACGAATTGTTACTTTTGTGCTTTTTGCCCCTGAATCGATTTACAAACAGCAACTTGGTTGATGGCTTCCAAAGTGCAGGTTTCTGTTTCACAAGAATTTCACTGTTCCAGATAGGAACCTGGACAAAACACATCAGTTCATCAATATTACAAAACCTGCACATTAAAATAACTCAAAAATATAGCCACTGAACATTTGTTGATCATTGGATTGGAGGAAAGAGGGGAACAAGTAGTAGTTTGAATTGAAGAGGAATTTATCACTCCACTCCACTCACACACACAAAAAAACCTCTCCTAAAGTATTAGGGGAAAGATGGCAAAACAGAGATTGCCTTCGCAGAGAGAGGAAATATTTCCCATTTCGCAAGTCAACTTGTAGCCTCAGACAGAAAAAACCAGGGGAGATTCACTTGAGACAGTAGAAAGTTCCATCTTCAATTACTTGACACTGTACTGACATCAGTATCCTTTCCAGCCTTAGGTGATTATCTCGCAATTGAATACATCTCAAATGATTATCAGTAATAATAATCGAGGGTTAAGCTAGGGAAGGAGTAATCATGTATTCTCTGTCTCCGTTGCACCTGTTCTGACACCTTTCATACTAGTGCTTCCAATATGTCTTCCTTTTTTCTCAATTGAGAATTCTCCTCCACCGTGATTGACAGGGCCCTCAGTCGTGTCCATCCCATTTCTTGCACTTCTGCTCTCACTCCTTCCCCTCCCTCCAAGAACCACAACAGAGTTCCCCTTGACCTCACCTGCTATCCCACCAGCCTCCACATTCAACGGATCATTCTCCGTCACTTCCAAACACAACTTCCCCCTTCAGCATTCCAAAGGGACTGTTACCTCCTCAGTACCCTGGTCCATTCTTCAATTAATCCCATCCCCCATCACCCGCTTCCCTTCCCACAGCACCTTCCTGTGCAAGAACAGGAGATGCAACAGTGGCCCTTTCACCTGCTCCCTTCCCACCGTCACACCTTCCAGGTGAAACAGCGATTTACTTTCAATTTAGTATACTGACAATGTGGAGACCAAATGCAGATTGGGTGACCGCTTTGCAGAATACCTCCGTTTAGTCTGCAAGCTTCCGATTATTTGTCATTTTAATTCTCCGCTCCAGTCCCCTCTCACTCTGACCTCTGCCCCCTACACTGTTCTAATGAAGCTCAACAGAAGCTCGAGGAACAGCTCCTCATCTTTCAATTAGGCACTTTACAGCCTTAATGAGTTCAACAATTTTAGATCATAACCACTGCTCCCATTTTTTCCAGACGGCAGGTGCTGGTAATGGTTCTGTTGTTACCATTTACAGCTCTTCTAGACCCATCTTTTGTTTATTCACTTGCCCTATTACCACTCCCTTTTGGCATTTAATCGCTCCTGCCTTCCCCACTATCGTTCTTTCCTTTCCTCCCCCCCTTTACCTTACCTCTGTACTTGCTAAAAACCTGTTACAGATGTAATGTTTTCCAATTCTGACGAAAGGTCATTGACCTGAAACTTAAACTCTGTTTCTCTCTTCACAGATGCTGCCTGACCTGAGTATTTCCAGCATTTCTGTAATCATGTATTCTCTCCTTTCTGCCCCTGGGTATGGGTTGAAAGCATGCTGACTGAAAACTAGCTGGAATTTTCCAGTAGCATCTGGCTCTACATTCTGGAACAGAATGCAATACATGACGAAAGGCCATTGACCTGAAACGTTAACTCTGTGTCTCTCTCCACAGATGCTGCCTGACCTGCTGAGCGTTTACAGCATTTTGTTTATTTCAGATTTCTAGCATCCGCAGTATTTTGCTTTTGCAATACATCTATTATTCTTATATTTTCTGCATGAGACAATAAGAGTTTATATTCTGAAAAGGTACGTCTGTGGAAACTCGAGGACCAGAGTCCCAAACAGCATTCAGGACTTGAAATTAATTCAACAATTTCAGATCATAACCACTGCTCCCATTTTTTCCAGACAGCAAGTGCGAAAGAATGGAGTCAATTTTGACTTTTGGGTGCCCATCAGCCTGTGATTGAGGCTATGCCTCATTTGAAATTAGCAGACAAGCTGTGAAGGCCAGACAAGCCCCCTGCTGTAGCTCACTGCTCTTCGGCCTCAGTAATGTCAACCGATCAGGACACCGGCAGAGGCCCACAGGTAGCTGCGAAGAGAGAGGCCAGAGGCCCGCAGTATTTTTCTACAGTTAAGGGGAACATTTCTGCTCCTTCTGGATCCACAAAAAAAACCTTTTCAAACTTTTCTCTGTGTCCTGATCGGAATCCCAGTACACATGGGTGCAACATTCACGAAGCAAGCTCCACCCATGTGTCACTTTAAATTGCAAACGGTGTCCCAACTAAGTCATCAGGATCCTGCTTTGTATGGGAAAGAGGCCTACCAGTGGTTTCAGGCAAGCGCTTCGGCTGCCCAGCAGTATACTTCTGAAAGCAGGGGACCAACCATCAGGGTTAATTGGGCAGATAAGGCTGCAGACCGTTTTTTAAATCCATCTCAAGTGAGAATCAACTGCAATGTCACAAAATGGACCACTCTGGATGAGCCACTTTAGATGATATTTTTCAACTACGAGGCCCAAAGTCAGGGGTTGCATTCTGATTCACCAAATGTAGAATGTATCCAGTCAGAAAAATCTTCTGATTTTGCGTGCCCAAATACGTGACATTGGTGCTAGCAACTCTTATTGGCTGCAGGCCTGCGTGGGAGTTGGGAAATCTGGTGTCTCCAACGCTATGTCACGGCAGTCAGCACCAATTAAAGGGCAGGTGCTGAGTAGCTGAAGACAGCAGACAATGTTATCGGAGGGTGTATTACGCGCTCCAGTGATGGCGCCTGGGTCTTCTCTCCTCTTCTCTCCTTCTCCCTCCCTCCCTCCCCCGGAATGAGGCAGGCAACATGACAGTGGAGGAGGAATTCATACGGGATTGTTTCTTAGAACAGTATGTAACAGAACCTACAAGGGAGCAAGCTATCTTAGATCTGGTCCTGTGCAATGAGACAGGAAAAATAAACACTCTTCTAGTAAAAGATCCTCTCGGAATGAGTGATCACAGTATGGTTGAATTTGTAATACAGATTGAGAGTGAGGAAGTTGTGTCAGAAACTAGCGTACTATGCTCAAACAAAGCGGACTACAGTGGGATGAGGGCAGAGTTGGCTAAAGTAGACTGGAAACACAGACTAAACGGTGGCACAATTGAGGAACTGTGGAGGACTTTTAAGGAGCTCTTTCATAGTGCGCAACAAAAATATATTCCAGTGAAAAAGGCGGTAAGAGAAGGGATAACCAGCCGTGGATAACCAAGGAAATAAAGGAGTATTAAATCAAAGACCAATGCGTATAAGGTGGCCAAGGTTAGTGGGAAGCTAGAGGATTGGGAAAATTTTAAACAACAGCAAAGAATTACTAAAAAAGCAATAAAGAAAGATAGATTTCGAAGGTAAACTTGCACAAAACATAAAAACAGATAGTAAAAGCTTTTACAGATATATAAAACGGAAAAGAGTGACTAAAGTAAATGTTTGTCCCTTAGAAGATGAGAAGGGGATTTAATAATGGGAAATGTGGAAATGGCTGAGACCTTAAACAATTATTTTGCTTCGGTCTTCACAGTGGAAGACACAAAAACCATGCCAAAAATTGCTGGTCACGGGAATGTGGGAAGGGAGGACCTTGAAACAATCACTATCACTAGGGGGGTAGTGCTGGACAGGCTAATGGGACTCAAGGTAGACAAGTCCCCTGGTTCTGATGAAATGCATTAAAAGAGGTATTAAAAGAGATGGCGGAAGTTATAGCAGATGCATTCGTTACAATCTACCAAAATTCTCTGGATTCTGGGGAGGTACCAGCGGATTGGAAAGCAGCTAATGTAACGCCTCTGTTTAAAAAAGGGGGCAGACAAAAGGCAGGTAACTATAGGCCGGTTAGTTTAACATCTGTAGTGGGGAAAATGCTTGAAGCTATCATTAAGGAAGAAATAGCGGGACATCTAGATAGGAATAGTGCAATCAGGCAGACGCAGCATGGATTCATGAAGGGGAAATCATGTTTAACTAATTTACTAGAATTCTTTGAGGATATAACGAGCATGGTGGATAGAGTTGTACCGATGGATGTGATGTATTTAGATTTCCAAAAGGCATTCGATAAGGTGCCACACAAAAGGTTACTGCAGAAGATAGAGGTACGCGGAGTCAGAGGAAATGTATTAGCATGGATAGAGAATTGGCTGGTGAACAGAAAGCAGAGAGTCGGGATAAATGGGTCCTTTTCAGGTTGGAAATCGGTGGTTTGTGGTGTGCCACAGGGATCGGTGCTGGGACCACAACTGTTTACAATATACATAGATGACCTGGAAGAGGGGACAGAGTGTAGTGTAACAAAATTTGCAGATGACACAAAGATTAGTGGGAAAGCGGGTTGTGTAAAGGACACAGAGAGGCTACAAAGGGATTTGGATAGGTTAAGCGAATGGGCTAAGGTTTGGCATATGGAATACAATGTCGGAAAGTGTGAGGTCATCCACCTTGGGGAAAAAAAAACAGTAAAAGGGATTATTATTTGAATGGGGAGAAATTACAACATGCTGAGGTGCAGAGGGACCTGGGGGTCCTTGTGCATGAATCCCAAAAAGTTAGTTTGCAGGTGCATCAGGTAATCAGGAAGGCAAATGGAATGTTGGCCTTCATTGCGAGAGGGATGGAGTACAAAAGCAGGGAAGTCCTGCTGCAACTGTATAGGGTATTGGTAAGGCCGCACCTGGAGTACTGCGTGCAGTTTTGGTCACCTTAATTAAGGAAGGATATACTAGCTTTGGTGGGGGTACAGAGACGATTCACTAGGCTGATTCCGGAGATGAGGGGGTTACCTTATGATGATAGATTGAGTAGACTGGGTCTTTACTCGGAGTTCAGAAGGATGAGGGGTGATCTTATAGAAACATTTAAAATTATGAAAGGGATAGACAAGATAGAGGCAGAGAGGTTGTTTCCACTGGTAGGGGAGACTAGAACTAGGGGCACAGCCTCAAAATACAGGGGAGCCAATTTAAAACCGAGTTGAGAAGGAATTTCTTCTCCCAGAGGGTTGTGAATCTGTGGAATTCTCTGACCAAGGAAGCAGTTGAGGCTAGCTCATTGAATGTATTCAAGTCACAGATAGATAGATTTTTAACCAATAAGGGAATTAAGGGTTATGGGGAGCGGGCAGGTAAGTGAAGCTGAGTCCACGGCCAGATCAGCCATGATCTTATTGAATGGCGGAGCAGGCTCAAGGGGCTAGATGGCCTACTCCTGTTCCTAATTCTTATGTTCTTATGATGTCTGTAGAAGTGAATGCAAGCAGCTTAGCTCACAGGAAAGTAGTTCAATAACCTCACCAGAGTGATCATAGTAAGCATCCTACCACTTACCTCCATTATTCTCTCCCGACACCTGCAACCCGACACTTCCTTCTATACACTCTCCTGCAATTACTGCACCACACTTCACTCAACCGTCTCCTCCTACTCAGTACTAGTACAACCCACAACTCACATTTTGCACACAAAATCCACACTATTCAATCATGACTGGCACATACTCAAAATAGTTCAAAAGGATGCAACGAACATGTCCCTTTTTTTGCTGGACTAGGTCGCACACATCATGAGGCAGCAGGTAGTGACCAGAGAAGTCAGGCCACCTGCACATCCTTTCTCCACTTAAGGACGTTCGACAGCAGGGATAGGAGAAGCATTGTGGCCGTGACGAGTGACCCACACAGTTTCTTCACACCGTATCCTCTTTTTTCTTCTCACTTCTATGCCACCCTACACATTTGCCATCAGCTGCTTTCAGCAGCCAGCCATCTCTTTCAGCTTCCTCTAAAGGCTAACCCCCACCCAATCCAATATGGCAGGCGTTGCTTTTCCTGCGCAGGATGGGCACGTGTACACTGCCTACAATATTGGACCTTTAGGCACCCGTTTTACGCCTGTAATTGGGTGCAGTGGGATCAAATATCTAGGCCATATTCTCTCATTCCAAAGTTTGTTCCTACAGATTAAAATGTTTTGCAGCACTATAAACAAACAAACAAACAAACTAAATAAAGCATCAACAGTCTGTCTGCAATGTAGTCAGTGAAGGGGAAGGAATACTTTCAGCTTAAAATTTTTAGTTTCCCAGCAAATTAAATGTAGAGTTCAATATGCACGAGCCTGCTGGAAAGACCCATTTATTTATTACAGCAATTACTTCTTTACCTTTGCTATAAAAATCATTTTACACAACAGCAGTCATCTGTCCTGCAGAAATATGAAAAATTACTTGGCATTGTTAAATCAAGTCTACAGCATAGAAGCAGGCCATTTGGCCCAACCAGTCCGTGCCGGTATTTATGCTCCACGAGCCTCTTCCAGTCTTTCATTATCTAACTATCAGCACAATCCTCTATTCCCTACTCCTCAGATGCTTATCTAGATTTCTCTTAAAAGCATCTATACTATTTGCCTCAACAGCTCCCTGTGGTAGCAAGGTCTACATTCTCACCACTTTCTGGGTAAAGAAGTTTCTTCTGAATTCTCTATTTGATTTCTTGGTGACTATCTAGCAGTGATGGCCTCTAGTTTTGCTTTTCCCCACAAGTGGAAACACTCTCTCGGTGTCTGCTCTATCAAAACCTTTCATGATTTTAAAGACCCCCATTAGGTCACCCCTCAGCCTTCTCTTAAGAGACCCAACCTGTTCACCCTTTCCCAATAAGTATAACCTCGCATTTCCAGTACCATCCTTGTAAATCTTTTTTGCAACCTCTCCAGTTTTTTATAATACAGTGACCAGAATTGTACACAATACTCAAGCGTGGTCTAACCAAGGTCCGAACCAAGTTTAGCATAACTTCTCTACTTTTCAATTCCATCCCTCTAGAAATAAGCTCAAGTGCTTGTTTTTTTAAAAAATGGCCTTATTTACCTGCATCACTACTGTTAGTGACGTGTATTTGTAAGCGATCCCTTTGTTCCTCTACCCCATTTAGATTCTTATTTTCCAAGTGATATGTGACTCCCTTATTTTTCTTACCAAAATGTAGTATCTCACATTTATCCGTGTTGAAATTCATTTATGCTCCAAATGAGCTGCCTTTCACTCCTTTTCATCTAACCCCATCAGCATACCTATTATTTTCTCCCTCCTGTGCTTATCTAGCTTCTCCTTAAATGCATCAATGCTATTCACCTCAACTACTCTTTATGGTAGTGTTCTCCACGTTATTACCATTCTTTGCGTAAAGACGTTTCTCCTGAATTCCCTATTGGATTGATTGATTGATTGATGTCCCCTAGTTTTTGAAACCCATACAAAAGTAAACATTTCTCTCGGATTACCCTTTATCATTTTAAAGACCTCGATCAGGTCACCTCTATGGTGACCCCAGCCTGGTCAACCTATCCTGACAGTCATAACCTCTCAATTCTTCAGTTCTGGCATTATTTGTAAATCTTTTTTGCACCTTATTCAATGCCTCTATATCCCTATTATAACAAGACCAGAACTGTGCAGAGCACTCAAAGTGTCATCTAACCAAGGTTCTATACAAGTTTAACATAATTTCCCTGCTTTTCAATTCTATCCCTCTAGAAATGAATCCCAGTGCTTGGTTTACCTTTATGGGCACATTAACATGTGTCGTAGCTTTAGTGATTTGCCCCTAGATCCATTTGCTCCTCTACCCCATTTAGACTCATTATCCAAGCAGTATGTGGCCATTGACCAACACCCACTATAAGTCCAGTGACTCTCACAGCAACCTTGACTACACTTCCTCCCATCTTGCTTCCTATAAGGATTCTATTCCATTCTTTCAGTTTCTCCATCTCCTCTGTTCTGATAATGGCATCTTCCATACTAGTGCTTTCGATAGGTCTTCCTTTTTCCTCAACCAAGGATTCCTCTCGACCGTGGTTGACAGGGCCCTCGACCATGTCCTTTCCATTTCCCGCACTTCCCCTCCCTCCCAGATCCACGATAGGGATCCCCTTGTCCTCACCTTTCACCCCAACAATCTCCGCATTGAATAGATCATCCTCCACCATCCCCAGCGTGATCTCACCACCAAACACATCTTCCCCTTCAGAATTCTGAACGGATCATTCTCTCCATGACACCCTGGTCCACTTTTCAATCACCCCCAACATCCCCTCCCTTACCACAGCACATTCCCATGAAAGCGCAGAAGATACACCTGCCTTTTCCTCTGAGAATTTTTGACAGGTTGCAAGTTCTGGGTTTTCGCAGCACATACTTAAACCCAGAACTTGCGCGGACCCTACAGGTGCATGCGTAGAGGCCATTAATTACGGCCCATAGTCTTCGGCCCCCACCACAAACTCTATTCCCCAACCAGCGATTCCATCTCTCTCCCTGCTACTGTCTCAAGCTGAACCAGACGGTTTGAAACCTCAGCGTCTTAGTTTATCCTGAGCTGAGCTTCTGACCCCATATCCTCTCCAACACCAAGACTACCTATTTCCACCTTTGTAATATTGCCCATTTCTGCCTGCCTCAGCCATCTGCTGCTAAAACTGTCATCCTTGCTATTGTTACCTCCAGACTCAACTATTCCAATGCTTTCCCGACCAGTCTCCCATTCTCCATCCTCCATAAACTTGAGCTCATCCAAAACTCTGCTGCTGGTATCCTAACGCATACCATGTCCCGTTAAATTCTTGTGTTCACCCATCACCCCTGTGCTCACTGACCTACATTGGTTCCCGGTCCACAAACACCTCAAATTTAAAATTCTCATCCTTGTGTTCAAATTGCTCCATGGCTTTGCCCCTCCCTTCTCTGTAACCTCCTCCATCCCTACAACCTCCCAAGAACTTTGCTTTCCTCCAATTCTGGTCTCTTGTGCATCCCGATTTCCTTCGGCCTACCTTTAGCAGCCTTGCCGTAAGCCGTCTCAGCTTTAAGCTCTTGACTTCTCTCCTTAAACCTCTCCACTTCACTGTGCTCCTTTAAGACACTCCTTAAAAACTTCCTCCTTGACTAAGTTGTCCTAATGTCTCTTTTTTTGGCTCACAATATATTACAAGTTGTGGAAATATTTTCTAGAATTTTAAATGCCAGTACCTTATCTGGTGTTAACTTCATTATGTCCATTTTTTCCATACTTTGTCGACGCCCTAGCCTTGGTCGAGCACCTACAAGAATAAAAGATTAATAATACAGTTTTTGCTGCTGCTTTCATTCTTGATCATTTAACTACAGCGGAGTTATTAACTGTGCAAAAATATAACCTCTCTATCTCCTTTTACACCCCAGCAAAATACATTGGGACAATTTTCTGTTCATCAGGGAAAAGCAAGTCTTAAAAAGGTATTACTCCTTTTTAGTACCTCTTCTTAACTGGAAACTATAATTGAAGATGCCTTTACATTATTTAATAAAGGTGCAAGGACTGGTCTTACGATACTTTACGAAGGGAGTCTAGAGTAACTTTTGCCACTGCCCATGAAGTAGCCAAAGCTCTTGTAGTTCAATGAACAGATCTTTTCTTTAACACTACTTAAACTTACTGACTCAATGGCCTTAAGAATTTGTTTTCAACAAACCATATGAGTAAAGCTGAAATTATTAAATCTTGGTAATAATTACATACAGGATGCAATGGCATTATTTTAACTAGAAAACCAAGGTCTCCCCCAAATGCACCACATTTCCATTTATTATCCTTCATGTCTCTAGGCATTGCTTCCCTGCTCCCCCACCACCTCCTCCTCCGCATCTCCTCCTCCCTCTCCCACTATAATTGTATTCAGCTCCGTTGGATCCATATGGAGCACATGATCAGTTCTTGTGGGTACTAAAAAAAGATACGCTTGTACAAACAGAATTAAACAATTTTTGAATCCCAAGATACACTTTAGACCAGTACTAATAATCATGTTTTAGCTGGACACAAGAAAACAGATGAAATATTCAAGTCCTATCTATGGGAAATCAAGATTGATGAGCAGAAAAATGCCAATACCAAACACATTCATGCCGAGATCTGCATTTCGACAGCAGATCGCAGCAGGGAGCTGCGCTCACAGAGCACAGGTTAGAGTTGGGGTCGCAAGGGACTTCCTGTCACAGGATCTCTTTGCACCCACCTTGTGAGTTATAATCCAGTTCATGGCTTGTGGATAAGATGGAGTTGTTTGTACTGTAACTAATGCCCAACACCATCTGAAGGTCTGAAAGATTCATCCGAGCTGTGAGTTCACCACTTCTATCCCCTATCTGTAAAAATAAATATAAAACACCGATATGTCAAAAATACATTACACAGGATTTATTTTACTTGTATGAACCGTGACACTATTTTGTAGGACAAGCAGCTTCACAATGCCAAGCAATGCCTAAAACATTTCATAGGCTAAACCCGCCTTTCATCTTCATAATTGATAGAAAGGCACTGCAAACCTTTAGTAGTTTGAACAGTAAATAATAGATTCCATTTCTACAACTCAACATGTGATTGCGACAAAACAAATACGATCATTCAGAAAAAAATAGATTTGCTCCACACTGAAGAATATCAAGATTAGAATTTTCCTGCAAGTGCATCACCAAAGGTGCAGATACGTAGATTTTATCCACATATTTTTACTATACACAGCATATTTGTTTACAAAACCTTTTATGAAATATGGATTTGCCTCTCAGAAACAATGGATGCGATATTTACTGGGGGTGCGGGAGGGAAGGGGGGAGGACGGAAGAAGAAAAGGAAAGAAAGAAAAGGAGGAAAGAGAAAGAAGGAAAGAAAAGGAGGAAAGGAGAAAGAAGAAAAAAGGAAAAGGAGGAGTAGTACTAGTTCTGGTTGGGTAACCTGGAAGCGGTTTCATTTGGCTCCGTCTAGATTACTCAGTTTGGTTTTAATCACACTTGTGGTAGCTGACGCAGATTGTGGAATAGTCTCCAAGATGAATTAGATGAGGGAATAGTACTTGGAAAATGCCGCTGATCCAAGTCTCAAAGGAGACTGGTATTTTTTTTTAAAAACAGGTATATTGCATCTGTGATCCATTCGCTCTATATTGTTCATCAAATACTGGTCTATGCTAAAAAGAACAATGTTCATTAACTTGTCTACAAACTTATTGCCCAAGCTTGTCCTTTTGGACTTTTAAAAAGGCCGAGGGCCAGAATCAGTACATTATTCTTTTTCAAAATAACACTAATTATGTGCTGAGAAAATAACTTAACTTTCCTGTCCTATATAACTCACTTTGACTTTTTTAGGTTAACAAAATTGTTATGTAATGATGTGTGTATCGTCCCAGTACCTCAAATGTAATGCAAGTACTATGCCACACCACAGAGGGCGCTGCGGTGGGAAACCCTGGTAGTGCCTGTAACAAGGGCTATATAAGGCTGACCACCACACCTGGGAGGCACTCTGGAGCTGAACAATAAAGGACGAAGGTCACAGCAGTTAGATTTACACCAGACCGTGTGGAGTCAGTGATTTGTGTGCTACATGCACCACATTGGTGACAAGGAACTCCACGCAACCATGGCTACTCTGGGCTCGCTAAAGGATTTTACCGTGGGCAATGATTGAGAGGCCTTTACGGAAAGGCTCGAGTACTATTTCACAGCAAATGACCTGACGGAGGACACATACGCAATGAGAGACAAGCGTAAGGCGATATTGCTCTCCAGTTGTGGAGATGAAGTTTACTGTCTCGTCAGGGATTTGCTGGCACCTGGGAGCGCCAGGGACAAGTCATACGAGGAGCTGACTGAACTCATTCGTGACCAGTTGAAACCGAAGGAGAGCATCCTCACGGCCAGATACAAATTTTACCATCACTGCAGACCCAAGGGCCAGGATGTCACCAAATATGCTGCGGACCTCAGGAGACTCGCGGCGCCGTGTGATTTTGGGGCACACCTTGACGAGGCTTTGCGGGGCCTCCTTCACAAGCTGCTGGCCACGGAACCCACAGTCACTCTGACAAAGGCCATCACCATCAGCCTGGCACATATGACCTCGACTTGCAGCACCAAGCACATGATCCACACAGTCTCGAACCCAGCAGGCACTGTCCACAGGATAGCGCCCACCACGGACAAAACTGCAGAACGTGGCTCTGCCTGGGGCAGAGAGCACGGACCTCGGGATCCTGGAGCTCAGAGTCCGCTGAGGGGGGCCAATCAAGCAGCACCATGCTGGCGTTGTGGAGGAAGCCATGGGGCTCACCGGTGCAGGTTTGCGGAGTACACGTGCAATACCTGCCACGTTAAAGGCCACCTTCAGCGTATGTGTAAAAGAAATCGGACTCACCATGTGGCTGAGGAGATGGGGGATGATCCACTGTTCGGCGAGGAGCAGGTAGAAGATGATGAGGTGCTTGGACTGTATACGTGCACCGACGATTCGCCCCCAGTGATAAGTGAAGTAAAAATCAACGGAGTCCCAGTGAGTATGGAAGTGGACACGGGCTCAGGTCCGTCATTGATGAGTCGGAGAACTTTTGATAAACTGTGGATTAACCCAGCTGCACGACCCAAGCTGGTCCCGGTCATGGTGAAGCTGCGTACCTACACCAGGGAACTAATACCTGTTCTCGGCAGAGCGATGGTGCAGGTATCCCACCGGGACGAGACGCACGCTTTACCTTTGTGGGTCGTTGCAGGCGATGGGCCGACACTCCTCGGCCGGAGGTGGATGGGGAAGGTCCATGGGAGCTGGGCAGACTTCATCACCCCACAGGCTGCTGCTCCCCAGGGTGCTGCCGTGCCCCGGATCCCCAAAGAGCAGCGCCGACTGAGCTGGAACTGCAGCCTCAATCCACCCACAGGCAAGTCCCAGGCCCGGACCTCACACAGAGACCCTGCAGCCTTAATCCCCACAGGCAAGTCCCAGGCCCTGACCTCACACAGAGACCCTGCCCTGCAGCCCCAGCCCCCACAGGCAAGCAGCCCTGCACAGAGGGGCCTAGTGGGGGGGGGGGGGTGAGCCGGCAGGGCGCTGCGGGAGGGGTGCTGAGGGATCTAGGGACCGGCGGTTCGGAAGAGCCCCGCAGAGGAAGAGGCCGTTGGGCGGGCCCCCCCCCCCCCCCGGCCATGGCAGCTGCGGGGGAGACCGCTACGGAGGCCACGGGGGAGGTGGCAAGTGCGGCCGCTGGAGAGGCCACGACGGCCGCAGGAGAGGCGGCAAGTCAGGTGGCAGCGGAGGCTGCGGCGGAGAAGATGATGGCGGCGGCATCATGTCGGAGCTGCAGAACATCAAAGATGGCGGCACCCAAGGAGAAGCCTCGTGGAATCCTCCTGCATCAAAGATGGCGCCTTAAAGAGGAAATGCACCCGGGAGTCTTAAAAGGGCCTTACAAAGAGGTGGTCCCCACAAAGGACTTCTGTTAGGCAGAGCGAGTCTAAAATGAGCAATGTTAATGTGAGATAGTGAATTTATAATAAGAATGACCTTTTTTATGCTGAATGGCCACTGTATTTGTGTAAAATAATGGAAGAAGTACAATTAATGATAGCGGCTAACAAGGAAATCAAGGTCCCGCTACCAGTCAATGACCAGTTAATGTACCAGATAATATGTACCATACTAACGCACTGTCTATGCCCACCTGCCTTCCGTTGGACAAGTGTGATGTTATGTAATGATGTGTGTATCATCCCAGTACCTTAAATGTAATGTAAGTACTATGCCACACCACAGAGGGCGCTGCGGTGGGAAACCCTGGTAGTGCCTGTAACAAGGACTATATAAGGGTGACCACCACCCCTGGGAGGCACTCTGGAGCTGAACAATAAAGGACGAAGGTCACAGCAGTTAGACTTACACCAGACCGTGTGGAGTCAGTGATTTGTGTGCTATATACACCACAAAAATGACTACCTTCAATGTATGAGCTGTCTGGTAAGCTGGACTCCGATCCAGAAAACTCAAGAGCACTTTACCAATTTCCTTTAAACAAATTTAAAATGAGGTTACAAACCAAATTGATGGGCATAGAATTTGCCTTTAACTGGCAGACCAGAAAATGGTGCATAGGGTAGGAAGACAAAGAGTGATTACAATACTGAAATGGAAGAACAAGAGTTCCAAGAGGGTTAGGATTCTTCCTACTGCCTCCTATTCTGGGGGCATAGGACTACAGCCATGTGCAGGACTAGGAAAGGCCACTGCTACCCCTCCAGCTGATCACAAAGGGGCACACTGAAGCTTAAGAAAGTCATTTTGATCTGAAAGGTAACATGCTTTACTTTGAAGAAAAGTAGCTGGTCACTTTCAGAGTTGGGAGTCACTCTCAAAATGGTTTACATGTTTCCTCAAAGAATTGTTACATTTCAGATTCTTTTGCACAATTTTCTTATTCAACAGCCTAATAACAGTTCCCATGAGCAGACTATATCCCATAGGTTTTGTAGGTGGCAATATTATAAACAGGCATAGTTGGCTGCAGACTAAAACAGCTAATCACCACAAAGATTGCCTTGGTTCAAGGAGAAGTTCCACTGCCATCTTCTGAGGGCTGCTAGGAATGGGCAATAAATGTGGCCTTGGCAAACTCTCCCACATAAAGAACACATTTAAAAAACTGAAGCACAAAAATGTAGCTAATATTGAGAGTACAAGGCATATTTATGTACTTACAGTTCAGCAAGTCCAGAGGATGAATTACTTCTTCAGCAAATAGAACAGTTTCAAGTACTTGCAAGCATAAGCAAACAAAATTTGGTCTTCTCATACCCCTTTCAGTAACTGAGCAATGCATTTAGCGAATCAGTTTAGAGTTTCAAGCGAAATGCATAAGCCGTTTGCTTCCAGAGCATTTGTATCTGGTCAAAAATGTGTCATTTCAGCAAAAAACTCTAGGGCAGCAGTGGATCTTTATCCACTTAATTTCATTAAAGTGGGATAACAAGTGAGCTTTAACAGTATAAAAACAAAAGCAGAAAATGCTGGAAACACTCAGCAAGCCAGGCACAGCATCCGTGGAGAGAAGCAATAAGTCAACATTTCGGGTATTGCCCGTCATCAGGACCAGAAAATATTACAGCTGAACAACTAACAAGAAGGAAAAGCAAAAAACTGCAGATGCTGGAAATCTGAAATTCTGATGAAAGGTCATTGACCTGAAACGTTGTCCCTTTTTCTCGCCACAGATGCTGCCTGACCTGCTGAGTATTTCCTGCATTTTCTGTTTTTATTATATGGTGAGGGAGAGGTGGGAAACAAAAGAAAAAGCTGAGCTCTAAAGTGATTCAGTGGAGAACTGGAAATGATTACCTAACAGACAAGTTAATAGCACGGGACAAAAAGAAGCATAATCAGAAGAATTAGAAAAATAAAGTGAATGTGTGAATAGTTAAAGCAAGTTAATTAAGTTGGGTAGAGGGTATGGCGGGGAACATGAAAACCTGGCAATCCTGGTGTTGACTTGCCTTTTTCTTCCATCCGATTCCTGGGCCACCAGTGCCTGTTCTGTTTTGCCAGGTTTTAATGCTCCCCCTCTTCCACTTAATCAACCAGCTTTAATTATTCACACGTTTCAATGTATATATTTATTTTCCAATTTTTCCCTCATCAGGTCTCCTTTTGTCTCAAGCTATTATCACATCTATAAATTAACCATCTCCTTTCTCCATCGAATCACTTTACAGCTCATCTTTTTCTTTACTTGTGTATATGTTGGGGTTTATTTCTTCATTTCTCACCATGCCCCACTATTAATATGTAATATCTTCTGGTGCTGATGAAGGACAGTGCCCGAAACATTGACTTGTTGCTTTGCTCCATGGGACATTCTGCGTGACTTGCTAAGTGTTTCCAGTATTTTCAGTTTTGGTTTTAAATTTATAGCTTCTGCAGTATTTTCTTTTTTCCTTTTTTGTTACAACGGTATTAACATTAAAGAAATAATGATAACACTTAACTACGGAACAGACTACTGACTGCTCTAGTCATTAATTTGAACCGAAGTGAAACTAGAGAACATGAATACTAAAGGAACATGATTCAAGCAGGGTTTGAGACTAAATATTATATATGCGGTATAAACTTTCATCCTTGACTAGAGACATTCAGTTATCATTTCTTGCCTCAATTCTCAGCTCCTAACCCTGGATAGTTATCATCATAGGCAGTCCCTCGGAATCGAGGAATACTTGCTTCCGCTCTTAAAATGAGTTCTTAGATGGCTGAACAGTCCAATACGAGAACCACGGTCTTGGTCACAGGTGGGACAGATAGTCGTTGAGGGAAAGGGTGGGTGGGGCTGGTTTGCCGCATGCTCTTTCCGCTGCCTGCGCTTGATTTCTGCATGCTCTCGGCGATGAGACACGAGGTGCTCAGCGCCCTCCCGGATGCACTTCCTCCACTTAGGGCAATCTTTGGCCAGGAACTCCCAGGTGTCAGTGGGGATGCTGCACTTTATCAGGGAGGCTTTGAGGGTGTCCTTGTAAAGTTTTCTCTGCCCACCTTTGGCTTGTTTGCCATGAAGGAGCAGAGTAGAGTGCTTGCTTTAGGAGTATCGTGTCTGGCATGCGAACAATGTGGCCTGCCTAGCGGAGCTGATCAAGTGTGGTCAGTGCTTCAATGCTGGGGATGTTGGTCTGGTCGAGGATGTTAATGTTGGTGCGTCTGTCCTCCCAGGGGATTTGTAGGATCTTGCGGAGACATTGTTGTGCTATTTCTCCAGCGACTTGATCAGCACCAGAAGATATTACATATTAATAGTGGGGCATGGTGAGGGATGAAGAAACAACCAACCCTAGTAAAATATATTGAACTGCAATCTTACAGCCATTCACATATATGCTAGGTAACAATTTAACTGCATCTCCTATGTAAATAAAATCATTTTACCTCTTTTGAAATTTCAAAGTGTTTCTCTGCAAAATGCACAGCTTGTTCATGACTTCCTAGTGCAGTATAAGCATTTCCTAAACTCCAACAGGCTCTTCCTTCACCAATCCTAAAATTCAAATGAAAAGCACATTTAATAAATTTATGCCATGATATTTGACTTTTTCCACATTTTCAATTTCTATTACTTCGTAAAGAAGAATATATACATACAGAAGTTATGCACGGACCTCTGCGATCATCTTACAAAAAATGGATAAATGTGCACAAGTTTGATATTTTTAGCTTTGTGACAGTAATATTTAAGGAGTCATTCTTCAACAGGTGCTATGATAGAGCCAAGGAACATGAATTCATTTAAGAAAACCATTTATTTCAATTGTGTTCACCATTACTGGTTTACTGTATGTGGTATGGGAGAATGCTTAATTGCTTACAAATATGTGGCTCAACAATTGAAAGCAATGCTATTTGACAAAAATTAACATGTTTTCTTTTACTTTTAGTTTTTTGGTGCAGGCCTTCTAATGATCTTTTAATTACACTTGTTCAGAAACAAAAAGCTGTCATTGCAGGATTCTCTCTGAAAGGTTGTGAAAAGTTGCACATTTATTTAAATCAGGTACAAATTCGCCCAGAATTTGCTGTAGCCGGTCAGCGAACGGCACCTACCACTTTTGCCCTTGCCCGTTTAACCGCCATGATATTTTACACTAAAAAAGTGCGAGATGGAAATGGTGTGGCACCGTCTACAGGGCATCTGGGAACTGAGTGAACAGGGCAATCAAGTGTACCTCCTTCACCAGATTGAAGGATTGTGAAATTAGCATGGAGAAGGAACAGTAAATTAGAGTGGGTGAATTCAATGTTAATCAGATACAGAAAGAGGGGGAAAAGGAAAATTGGATTGAGAGAGAAAAAAAGACAAAGGAAAAGTAAAATATATATATTTTTTAAATCTCCAACAACAATTAAAACCTGAAGGAGCGAGACTCCACATTTGCAGTAATTTTTAGTGCCAGAGAGGCTGACTGGCAGTACTGAACAAGTCAGTAAAAGGTTACTTAGACTTGAAATGACTTGATTTAACTTTCTGTAGGGAGTTTGGTTCGTATCTACCACACAAATGCAGCAACCTCATGCCCTTCAATGCATTTCAAAGGTGAAGCAGGCAGAGAGACTGTTTTCACGAAGCCAACGGTGGAGCGGCGCATCTCAGACAGCAACTTTTGGATTTGCACGTGTAACCACGCATCTGCCCTCGTCTGAAGTTGCTGTGCGATTTGCACATAAATAATAGTAAGCACGTTTAATCTTACCGTTATTTTGACAGCAAATTCTGGGCCAGTATCTTAGAAGTTTTCTTCAGATTTTTTGAGCAACTGTTTTCTTTTAATGGCGCCACCTACTATTTGAATGTAGTACTGCAATCTTTGCATTTCAAAACTTTTTTTGTACAGGAATATATTTATACTGTGGACTATGACCAGTGATAACAACAGTAGCCTAGATCTGACACCAATAAGAGAGATTAGTGGGATTATTTTTAATTTTACCTATCATCAAGCTCTTGTGCTATCATAAGGTGTTTCAAATGGTATTCAATTGCCTTTTCATAGTCTTGAAGCAGAGTGTAAGTGTTTCCAAGACTGTAACAAGCTTGTGCTTCTACAGCCCTGTCCTTTAGCTGTCGAGCAAGATACAGTGTTCTCCTAAATGAATAACAGCAAGAAATTCAGGTCAAGACATTTTTAAATACTTACATTATGCAACATTTTCAAATATGATTTATGATGTATTTTAATGCTTAAAAAATGGAATGGACAGGTTTTTCCAAGAACCGTAAACCTTGCTTAAGTTCACATTCATATTAAAACACACTTGAGTATCATGATTACATGGGTAAGTGTACCTAATGGTGGGAAACTGACACAGACCCAAAAAAGTCCCAGATTTGACCTCTGATCTATGCACAGCTCATTGACCAAGCCAGCTCATTTAGAAGGCCATTCAAATTGGTCACTGTATTGTAGTTTTGAGGAGGAGAAAAAAAAAATACGGCGCCATAGTTCCTGTTCCTATTCATTGTCCATGGACTATGCACGAATGAATGTCAGACAGGATCACTCACAGCTGGGACACCACTTTGGCCAAGTAAGAATCGTGGTGTGGCACTGAGAAAAGGCCCAAGTTTGATCTTTGGTCTATGCAGAGCTAACTGACCTCAAAGCCAAGGCAACAGAGGGCCATTCAAATTGGCCATAGCATCTCAGTTTGGAGGATGTTTTGCTGATCTAGGCTCACACGGTGAGGTCATGGAAGGATACAGGTGTCATGGATTCATACCGCAGAGCACAAGAGTCTCCAAAGATGGAAAAAATGTACCCAAAAGAATAAAATGCCTTAACATTTAGTTATCTGATTTCAAAGTTTTTCACATATGAACAATGCTCACTTGTAATATTCAGCAGCCATTGCAAATTCACCAAGAAACACATAGGCATTTCCCAGATTGCTACATGCTCTCCTTTCAGCTGATTTGTCTCCAAACTCCTTCGCAATTTCTAAGCGCTAAAAACATGAAATAAGTTAATCAAACAGAATATCAAAGGAGACTTCATTTAAGGGCTTCAATATTTAGACAACTGTAGTGTATACTGCAAAGCAAACTCTACTTGCAGTTTGCATTTCTATTTATTGGATGATTGTACATGTTTAATAGTGCAAGGAAAAAGTAGCACCTTTAAAGTTAAATTAGAGGCATCTAACTACTTTAAGTGTACTGCCCAGACATTGCAGTTTTCATTTAAAATTCAAAACATAACTAGTGTAAGGGTACACTTTGCACACAAACAGTCAACTATACCTATTCAGTCCTGCTTTGATAGCATCATCCCCTTTAAAAGTTCACAACTTGATATTTTCACAAACTGGCTTGGACCAAAGTTCATATTAGATAGGAATGGCACAAATTATCCTCACTCCAGTCCTTTGCAGAACTCTCACAATATAATCAGTCACTGACTATGACCAACAAGGGGACATTTTATTTTTCCTGTAGCTTAAAATAAGTTTTCAAAAATACGGCTTAGTAAAAATTTAATGCGGGAATAAAGTACTTCAAACCCACAGGCCAAACAAAAGACACCATCATTTTGAGAATGGTTTACATCCACAGAAGCATTGTAAAATGTGCAGACATCAACAGGAAAAAAATAAAAATAGATGAGCAGATCTTTAAAGGGGTTGGTGCCTTAAAAATGTTTGCAGTAAGACTTACTGGCTTCAGATCTCTGCCTATAGTAAATGGAGAACTGACATGGTCAGACTTCCATCTCCCCTCGAGACAAAAAACAACATTAATCCAGGAAAATCCAATGAACTACTCTACCCTGCCTTTTATCTATAGAAAACCACATGAAGAAAAGCAATGCAGTTTTATTAATTTGCATCTCCATGCTGGCATTCTGAAATGAGGGTTTGGGTAAAAATAGTATTGTGTGACATCTCTTACCTCCTTGTGGGATTTCACTGCTTTTCTGAAGTTCCCCAAAAGGTAATGTGTATTTCCTAGATTCCCATAAGCACGTCCCTGGGCTGCTCGGTCTCCAAGCTCCTTAACTATTGTTAAATTTGCCCTATGAATAATATTATTACAGATAAATACTAGTGATTTGCAATGGTTAATGCAGATTAGAACTTTTCTTAACATGAGAAAAGACAAAAGATGAATTGGGTTTAGAAATACTAAATAGTAGATAGTGTACCAGAACTGTAAAAGTGATCACTCTTCAAATTAACATCTCCACATCCCAGGATAAATGTGTATGTCTGACCCTTTAGAGCATACGGGCTCATTATGAGGGTATTCTAGTTCCCTTTACCAGCTCTGCATTCCTTTCTTGGGACAAACCAGTAAAACTGGATGGAGAAAATGTTTAAGACTGATCAAAATTCTCCAAGGAAGATGATGGGATGTCAAAAGGAAAATACACTTTATGCAGCATCAGCAATGCTTCTGTATTGTACCATGTACCTGATAAAATTAACCGATGTAATCCTTCCATGCTTCCCCCCCACCCCTCGAAAGAAAAATCAACCATAAATCAATATGTTCAAGAACGCTTTGGGGGGGGGGGGGGGGATATTCCCTCTTCCATCTTTAGCTAGCACTAAGCAGAATTAGCAAAGCTGCCTCACAATGACCCATCCTCCTTGGAAGAACTAATATTTATATTATTCACAAAAAAGTAGAGCTTTACCAAAAAGACATTTGCTATGGTGTAGCTACGTGCTGCAAGATAATGTACCTATGTACCTGATATTATCTTCGGTCATCATTGACTGTGAAATGTTGGTCCTACTGCTTACCACAAAATTCAGCAACATTTTTTTAACCCCTGAAAGAGAGGCAAATGAATTGCAGAATTTTGCTTGGTTTCAAAATCCATTTTCAGAGGATTTTGTAACGAAGGCAAAGATTGATACGAGACCAAGAGAATTTGAGTGACATTGCTGGTGACTCAGTTGAGAGAGATCATTTTAAAGCTATGCCTCTTGATCAATTCTGGTTGTCAATTCAAATAGAGTTCCCCAACCATAGAGCCGTTGAAATGCTTGTCCAATTTGCCTCAAGACATAAGAACATAAGAAATAGGAGCAGGAGTAGGCCATATGTCCTCGAGCCTGCTCCGCCATTTAATATGATCATGGCTGATTCGATCATGCACTCAGGTCCACTTCCCTGCCCGCTCCCCATAACCCTTTGTTCCCTTATCGTTTAAGAAACTGTCTATTTCTGTCTTAAATTTATTCAATGTCCCAGCTTCCACAGCTCTCTGAGGCAGCGAATTCCATAGATTTACAATCCGCAAAGAAATTCCTCCTCATCTCAGTTTTAAATGGGCAGCCCCTTATTCTAAGATTATGCCCCCTAGTTCTAGTCTCCCCCCCATCAGTGGAAACATCCTCTCTACATCCACCTTGTCAAACCCCCTCAATCTTATACGTTTCAATAAGATCACCTTTCATTCTTCTGAATTCCAATGAGTAGAAGCCCAACCTACTCAACCTTTCCTCATAAGTCAACCCCCTCATCTCCGGAATCAACCTAGTGAACCTTCTCTGAACTGCCTCCAAAGCAAGTATATCCTTTCTTAAATATGGACACCAAAACTAAGTGGGATTTTATTCACTTACTTGCATCAAAAACAAGAATAGAGGGCACTTGAATATTTTTTATTCAGAATATTTCAGAAATAGAATATTTTTAAATGGTGAGAAACAATTATAAGTTAGTGTTCAGAGAGATTTAAGTGTTCTAGTACAAGAAACACACAGAATTAGCATACAGGTACAGCAGGCAATTAGGAAGGCAAATGGCATGTTGGCCTTTATTGCTAGAGTGTTGGAGTACAAGAGTAAGAAAGTCTTGCTACAATTGCACAGGGCTCTGGTGAGACCACACCTGGAGTACTGTGCACAGTTTTGTTCTCCTTATCCAAGAAAGGATATACTTGCCTTAGAGGCGGTGCAATGAAGGCTCACTAGATTAATCCCTGGGATGAGAGGGTTGTCCTATGAGGAGAGATTGAGCCTATATTCTCTGGAGTTTAGAAGAATCAGAGGCGATCCCATTGAAACAGATTCTGAGAGGGATTGACAGGATAAATTCTGAGAGATTGGTTCCCCTGGCTAGAGAAACTAGAACTAGGGGGCATAGTCTCCAGATAAGGGGTCGGTATTAAGATAGAGATTAGGAGGAATTTCTTCACAGAGGGTTGTGAATCTTTGGAATTCTCTGCCCCAAAGTGCTGTGGATGCTCAGTCATTGAGTATATTCAAGGCCGAGGTAGATTTTTGGACTCCAGAGGAATCAAGGGATGTGGGGCTAGGGTAGGAAAGTGGAGCTGAATCGAAGATCAGTCATGATCTTATATGCTCATATGCTCTGCTCCTAATTCTTATATTTGTAGAGACTGATTTGCGGTTGAAACTCTCCAAAATCCCACAAATTGTGCTAGCAAGCAGGCTCATCCCACTCACTGAAACAAAGGTCATCAACCATTCTTTTATGTTCAAGTTTAATCAGTAGTGTAGTATGGATATTGTGCTTTATATGTTGCTTTCTCTCTTAAGCAATATGTTATGCTAGCCAAGAAAATAATTTTTTTTTTTCCCCCATACAAAAATACTGTTCCTTAGAAAGAGGGGGATGCACATGGGATATGAATCTCCGAAGGGGCAGCTCAGCAAAAAAAAATTTAACTTCTGCCTTATACAACGATGGGAGAAATAGGATCCATCATAGCTTTCAACAAAGTGGATAACGTTTTAAAAAGAATCATGTAAAAGGGTACATGAGGAGAGGGCAGGAGAATGAGACGAAGTGGATAGCTTGTTCAGAGAACTGGCACAGGCACAATGGACCGAATGTTTTCTTTTTGTGCTTTAAAATTCCATGATTCTATTAAAAGAGATTACTCACTCATAGTATTCTGAAGCCTTTTGTAAAGTCACAATCACCTCTTCTGGAAAATCACCTGGTTCCTGAGTTCCTGAACAAGCCAGACTTTTCCCATTAGCGTGGTATGCGTTGCCAAGGTTGTAAAGTGCTCTTGCTTCGCCTACCTGTTTATAAACACAAAAACAACTTAAAATTGTATGAAGAACACCAATTATTCAAAGAAAAATAAATTCTGTAGCAGCAAACCATTTCTTGCAATGCACCCCAAGTTGAATAACCAATCACTATTTGACTTTGAATGCAATTTGAATCCAAATTCCAACTCAAACTGCAAGTTATCAATTGATCAAACAAGTTAGCAGTTCTATTAAGACAGCAGAAATACATTTTATATGATTATGTTAAGTTAGTAAGGCCTCAGTAACTGGTACAAATATCAAATGCAAATTGAGCATTATACTATAAATGGGACAGTTTCAGAAATTCTGCAAAATTCTTTTGTTCCATTTGCACAGAAAAGATCAATGTTCTCCAGTCAATTAAGAGAGAATGATGAACTTCTCACCCACAACTATTTTCCAGTTACTTATCTTTCATACGTCAAAAGAAAGTATATTTTAAAGTAGGAGAACTGTAGCAAACTATAAGCAGCAGTACCTGAATCCTGGTAACATACCTCTAAAGTAAATTAGTATAAATCTTTCCTCATTAATTCTCTCCCTCGCTTTCTTTTTTCTTCCTCTTCCCCCTGCCTCCAACCGCTCCTTCTCAAAAATAAATAAATAAATAGTGACAACTTAATTGGTGCTGGCAATCCTTGGATACTTCAATTGGAGAGCATGTGCTTGGGCCAAATCTCAACAGACTACACAAGAGACTGTTGACAAAAATGAGCATGGAATTGGAGGCAACATATTAACTTGGATAAGGAATTGGTTAGGAGGTAGGAGACAGAGAGTAGGGATAATGGGTGTATACTCAAATTGACAGGATATAACTAATGGGGTCCCCCAGGAATCTTTACTGGGGCCTCTACTTTCCCCTATATTTATAAGTGACTTGGATGAAGGAAGAGAGAGTCGTATATCTAAGGTGGCACAGTAAATCGTATAGACAGGAGCAGAAAGTTGCAACGGGTAATTGATAGATTAAGTGAGTGAGAAAAACTGTGGCAGATAGCGTTCAATGTGGAAAAGTGTGAGGTCATCCACTTTGGATCCAAGATAGATAGATCAGAGTATTTTTTAAATGCTGAGAATCTCAGAACTGTGGATGAGCAGGGAGAGTTTGGGACCCAAGTACAAAGATTGCTAAAAGCTAGTGGACAGGTACAAAAAATAATGAAATAAGCTAATGGAATGTTGCTCTTTAACTCAAAGGGGCTGGAATACAATGGGGTGGAAGTTACATTGCAGCTGTACGGAGCTCAGGTTACATCCCATCTGAAGTACTGCGTTCTGTTCTGGGCACCAGACCTCGGGAAGGATATATTGGCCTTGGAGGAGGTGCGGCGCTGATTCACCAATGGGGCTAAAAGGGTTAAATTATGTGGCCAGGTTGCATAGACTAGGCTTATTTTTCCTTGATTATAGAAGATTATGGGGTGATCTAATTGAGGTGTTTAAGATGATCAAAAGGAGTCGAGAGGGTAAAGAGAGAGAGAGAGAGAGAGAGAGAGAGAGAAACTATTTCCTCTGGTGGGGGAGTCCAGAGCAAGGGGTACACAGCCTTAAAATTAGAGCTAGGCCGTACAGGATTGATGTTAGGAAGCACTTCTTCACACAAGGGGTAATGGAAATCTGTAACACGCTCACCGAAAAAAATCTGTTGAGGCAAGGTCAACTGGAAATTTCTAAACGGAGATGGATAGATTTTTGTTAGGCAAGGGTAATAAGGGCACAGAACCAAGCGGGTACATGGAGTTACAGATCAGCCTTGATCTAACTGAATGGCAGAAAAGGCTACTCCTGTTCGAGACCTAGCTCTGTCAAGCCCGAATGGTGGCTGGGGTGCAACGGCCACCACACGTTAAAAAAATCCACACACAGGCATCTTCCACCCTTCAGGATGTAGTTCGGGATCCGGAATATCATCTGTTTTCAGCGTGGAAGCAGGTCATCCTCGTTTCGAGGGACTGCTGCTGCTGATGATGATGATGGACTATTCAATTGTGGAAGATAACAACCCATCCTCACTTGATGGCCACATCAACATTCCAGCAGAAAACACTAATTAGCATTCAAGAGCTATAATAGAATAGATAGAAGCAAATAGCTTTCAGTGATTGGAGGATTTCTAGGTACATTAAATGCAGACAGAGATCAGGAAAAAAACATTTTTAAAATATATACACCTAGCATTTGTTTAGCTGTGGTAAGAACTCGCAGAGTTAGTGATTTAAGCAGAGCCATGGCAACATGTAAAAATAGGTTGAAAGAAAGGCACATGGGAACAGGGGGATTATGGGTACTGCTAGTGGAGGATAAACAACATCACAGCCTCTCTCAGGTTTGTAATTTCTATGTAATTCCATGAAACTGTGCCGGTGAATGGGTAGAGGATGTCAGCCAGATAGAATAAACCCAAATGTAGTGTCCCCATCACTGCCCAGTTTAGGTCTGCTCAGTTAGCATAGACCAGGGATTTAATCCAGGACCTTCTCAGTCTGTATGAGTCAGTGTCACACCTTTTATGTACTTACCCACCGAGTCATCAGAATTATGATTGCCAGTGAAGTGTTAATGTATCCAAAGTAAGAGTGTTGAATATGCTAATATAATTGATTAAAAATGCACAGAAAACATGATCGTTAGCAAATGAGTTACTACCAAGCATATTGAATTATTTGCTAACTACTACCTTATCACAGAGTTCTCTAGAAATGTCCAAATGTCTTTGACAGCAAACTACAGCTTCATCAAAGCGTCCCAAAACCTTGAAAGTATTGCCAAGGTTACCACTAGCTTTAGCTTCGCCCAGTCGATCACCAATTGTTCTGAAAAATTAAGCAAACAGTAAATTAAAACAAACAACTAGCAATGCATTCTATATTAAGTCTTTTGTTCTTGGCACTCATCTCTTACATCAACAACAACTTGTGCTTATATAGCACCTTTAACATCGTAAAACATCCCAAGGTGCTTCACAGGAGTATTATAAGACAAAAAATTTGACACCGAGCCACATAAGGAGAAAGGGCAGGTGACCAAAAGCTTGGTCAAAGAGATAGGTTTTAAGGAGTGTCTTAAAGGAGGAAAGAGAGGTAGAGAAAGGACTAGGCAGGGAATTCCAGAGCTTAGGGCCTAGGCAATAGAAGACACAGCCACCAATGGTTGAGCGATTATAATCAGTGATGCTCATGAGGGCAGAATTTGAGGGCCGCAGATATCTCGGTGGGTTGTGGGGCTGAAAGAGATTACTGAGATAGGGAGGGGCGAGGCCATGGAGGGGTTTTAAAACAAGCATGAGAACTTTGAAATCGAAGCGTAGCTTAAGCGGGAGCCAATGTAAGTCAGCGAGCACAGGGGTGATGGGTGAACGGGGCTTGGTGCGAGTTAAGTCAAGGGCAGCTGAGTTTTGGGATCATCTCAAGCTTACGTAGGGTAGAATGTGAGAGGCCAGCCAGCAGTGCGTTGGAATAGTCAAGTCTAGGAGGTAACAAAGGCATGGATGAGGGCTTCACCAGCAGATGAGCTGAGGCAACGGTGGATAAGGGCGATGTTAGAGGTGGAAATAGACGGTCTTAGTTATGCTGCGGATGTATGGTCAGAAGCTCACTTGAGGGTCAAATATGACACCAAGGTTGCGAATGGTCTGGTTCAACCTCAGACAGATGTTAGGGAGAGAGATGGACAGTGGCTAGGGAACGGAGTTTATGGTGGGGACCGAAAACAATGACTTCGGTCGTTCCAATATTTAATGGGAGAAAATTTCTGCTCATCCAGAACTGGAGGTCGGACAAGCAATCTGACAATTTAGAGACCGTGGAGGGGTCGAGAGAAGTGGTGGCAAGGTAGAGCTGGGTGTCATCGGTGTATGTGTGGAAACTGAGGCTGTGTTTTCAGATGATGTCGCCAAGGGGCAGCATGTAAATGAGAAATAGGAGGGGGCTGAGGATAGATCCTTGGGGGACACCAGAGGTAACAATGCGGGGGCGGCAAGAGAAGCCATTGCAGGTGATTCTCTGGCTATGATTAGATAGATAAGAATGGAACCAGGCAAGTGCAGTCCCACGCAGCTGGACAACACCGGAGAGGGGTTGGAAAAGGATGGATGGTCAATCGTGTCAAAGGCTACAGACAAGTCAAGAAGGACAAGGAGGGATAGTTTACCTTTGTCACAGTCACAAAGGATGTAATTTGTGACTTTGATGAGAGCCGCTTCGGTACTCTGGCAGGGGCGGAAACCTGATGGGAGGGATTCAAACATGGAGTTGCGGGAAAGATGGGCACGGATTTGGGACGTGACAACACATTCAAGGACTTGAGAGGAAAGGGAGGTTGGAGTTGGGTCGGTAGTATGCAAGGATGGAGCGGTCAAGTGTTGGTTTTTTTGAAGAGAGGGATGATGGCGGCAGATTTGAGGGAAGGACAGTACCTGAGGAGAGAGAACAGTTAACAATGTCAGCTAACATGGAAGGTGAGTGGTCAGCAGTTTGCTGGGAATAGGGGCAAGGGAGCAAGAAGGGGGTCTCGTGGACAAGATAAGTACAGAGGTCATGAAGAGAGATCGGAGAAAAATTGGAGAAAGATGTTAGTTCAGGGCTAGGGCAGGGTGATCCTTAGAGGAAGTGTAGCCCGGTTGACTAGGAGAAAGAAGGGAAGTGGCAGAGGTAGCTGAACGGATGGTCTCAATCTTAGAGACAAAGAAGTTCATGAGCTCCTCACACTTGTTGTCAGAGGTGAGGGTGGAGGAGACAGGGGAGCGGGTTGGCAGTGGAGAATAGAAGCTGGAGTTTATTTCTGCATTCCAGAATGATTCTGGAATAGTGAGCAATTTTGGCAGATCCGATAACGCTGTGATCGATTAAGTGGCCCAGCTAGATCTGACGGTGAATGGCTAAATCTGTTGTCTGCCATATCTGTTCCAAGTCTACATACAACTTAAGGGAACAAAGAGGAGGGCTGTACCGGGGGAACGGCCAGGGCGAGAGGGTGATTATTTTAATAGGGACTAGGACATCAAAGGTGGTGGTGAGGGTGTGGTTGAGCAGGTCGGTAGCTGCAGAAATGTTGTGGTCAATGGAGGGCCAAAGGCTGGACAGTTGGGATTTCATAAGTGCAGTTGGGAGAGAGACTTTTTTCCCAGGGGCAGACAAAGGAAGTAGGGTTGAAGGTGGGGGTGCAGAAGGGGGATGTGGGTGGAGAGCGATATGAGGAAGTGGTCAGAGATGGCCTTATCTGCGATTGACATGACAGGAACAGCAAGGTCACGAGAGATGGCAAGGTCGAGGAGGGTGGCCGTGAATATGGGTTAGGCAGTTTACATGGAGGGAGAGATTAATGGAGGATAGGAGGCTTGTGAACTCAGAGGAGAGAGAGCGCATGATGAATGAGAATGAAGGTTGAAATCACCGAGGATGAGAAGTCGTTCGGTGCACAGGCTAAGAGAGGAAAGCAGAGAAGATTTGGGTGGGCGGTAAACAAAGAGAATTTTAAATGAGAGGTGTGGAATAAGGCGAGATGCTCAAAGGAGGAAAAAGTGCCAAAGAATAAGGGGGACAGGTGTGATTTGGTGTTGAGAGCCACACCGCCACCACAGCGATCTAAGCAGGGCAAGTGCTGGAAGGTACAGCCAGGCAGCGAGGCTTCATTTAAGGGCTTCACTAAATGTCTTTTGAAGCATGGTGCCAAATTTGTAACATGTAGTAAGTTAAATCATTCCTGACTTTGTTTTAGGATCAAATTTGGCTAAAATAAAAACAAGATGTTAGAAAAACTAGGTTAAAGTTTCAGGTATAGACCATTCATTAGAGCCAGTTCTGACCTGCATTATAAAAGCCTTAACATAACTGCTGTAGACTTCTAAATCATTAATCTAGCAATGCATCCCAAAATACCCTTTGCTTTTTAAACTGCTTCTTCATATTGTCTTAACATTGAAAGTAATAGGTCTACTGTTACTTTCAGGTATCTTTCTAAATCTGCCTGTGTTAACTCTATGCCCTTTGATGTATATCTACTTTGCTTATTTTTGTGTCAGTATTCAATACCTTTCATGTCAGTATTTGAATTAATTCTGAAATTGCAAATTAAATCTGTGTGTTAACCACATTGGACATCCCCTCTGCTCTTCCTACTTAAGTGTCCTCTCTAAAATTAAACAAGTTTACAATTGGTTTCTGATTCCAGCTCACTTACTTAGAAAAAAAAAAATCGCAGGGAATATAGAACAGGTGTGTTAGCATCTGAACTGGATTCTAATAAAAAGGTTAAAGTTTTAGATACAAACCAACCTTTTCTATTTTGATATGTTGTGTATTTCCAGCAATTTGTTTTGATTTAATTGAATATTTTAGCCAAATTGGCGCTCTCAATTCACAAAACACAGAGTCGTGAATTGTTTAACTGTGCTACTTATTACAACTCAACACCATAGGGTTCAAAAAATATATAACTGCCACTTTTTACTCTGTTCACTTTCAGCCTCAAGATTTAAACAGCAACTCTCCTTGATTTTCTGCACCTACTGCCAAAATGGACTACACTGGGCTTGGTACAGTTTAAGGTGAAGACTTTTACAGTATATTGTCAGAGGTAAACTTGTAATAGTCATATATATTACAGCTATGAGGCTCTTAATTACTTGAGCAAATCAAGGCTGTAACTAGAACAATTTCTTCAAGGGTTCTCTCGCAGTAGGTTAGCAGAAGCCATAGAGAAACAGCGTAAACAGTGGGAAACAGCCTTCCGCACTGTTTCTCCAGTGTTTCCGCACAACAGGCGATCAGGAGAGACATTCTTCCCTCTTACAACTAAAGGAAATAAATAAATCAGCTTTTCAATTTGAACAGTTATTAAAGTTTCCCCAACTCAAACAGCAATAACCTCCTTATGTACCCACACATATTAAGCATGATTCTAATCCTCTCCACCCAGTGGAAACTGGTGGACAGTTAAAATCGGGGCAGTGACTTATCCCCTTTGATCTCACTGCGTCCCCGCAGGATACAATTTTAACTGTTTTAAGCAGGCAAGCAAGTCAACCACTGGAAGGCACGGATACTGCTTTAAATATGCAGATCAGGCTTCAATTACATCATCGGTGCTTGGGTGCAATTTTAACCCCAGGTCTGTCCAGGGAAGATCCAGAACCAGAAGGCCCGGAAAGGCAAGTTCTTTTTTGTTTCCATGTGGGCCTGGAGGAGAAAGAACAATCCTCCAGAGAAATCTTGGCCTTCCCAACCAGACTTTCTTCTCCTTCCTTCCCCTTCACCTCCCCCACTCACAACCATGATGCCCCACTCCAAACTACTTTCCTGACTACCACTGGAAGCGGCCTCTTGCTGCACAAAATTCTACTCCTGCCCACTGGACAGCTTGTGCTACCTGCTGGGTCCAGACGGAAAACTAACAGCAAGCATGCAGACGAGTCCAGGCCTCGTGGTTTGCTGTCCACCTCGGCCCCCATGGGAGTTAAAATCGAAGCTATATTTTTCTTGAAAGAATGGACTAGATCAAATGTTTGATGGCTACAGTGAGATTTTAAGCTAGGATCTATTAACAGAATCGGTTGATCCTCCAATAATAATGTATGAACTTTCGTTAAATTGAAATAATGTTTACATGGTTCTATTATAATCCGCCACAAGTGAAAGATGGAAAATATAGCATCTGGCAGACAAGTGCCAAAATTAAACTTCTCAAATATAAATGCTCAAGAACATTAAGGGATTCCAGCAGAATGGCTCTTGCATATTTTCACCAAAAACTACAAGCTGAAATGAGTCCAATGGTTTTGGAAACCCGAAATGAGGCAGAATACTTGCTTACCTTGCAAGAGTCAAGTCATGATGATGGTACTCCAGTGCTTTGGAATAATCATGCAAATAAAAATAGGCGTTTCCAAGCTGACTGTAGATGGCACTGAGGGTTTTCAGGTCCTCTGTTCCAACCTGAACTGCAGCTTCAAAAAATGATACACCAGCCCGACAGTCTCCTGTTTTACAGAGTCGCTCACCTTCTAGGGCCAGCTCCAAGCAGGAAGCTTCCATTCTGCAAAGACACCAGTAAATAAAAGTAATTGATTCTGTAACTGTAACTACTTAAGAAGTTACAAAATTGGTTTATGAAGCAAGATGCATTCGAACAGCCATAGATTGTGGAAATGTACGGGGTTGGTTGTTCGGAAAGGATCACATTGAAAACACATACAATAAACATTACATTTCAACCATGAAGCTAGGGTGACTGACTGAGTCATGCAAGTGTGATATTGTATTAATACACTCCACCACACTGTGATTAAAATACAGTTTCAAGGCCAGAATTCTCCATATACCATATCAGACAGATCATCTGTGGAAGGTAACAGCTTACCTATATAAAAACATATGAAGTATTGTGTGTAATGAAAAAGTGAAGCTTTATTTTCCTTGAAAGAATGAACTAGATCAAATGTTTAATGGTTGCAGTGAGATTTTAAGCTAGGATCCATTAACAGAATCGGTTGGTCCTCCAGTAATATTGTGTGAACTTTCCTCAAACTGAAATAATGTTTACATGGTTCTTTTATAATCCCCACAAGTGAAAGATGGAAAACATAGCATCTGGCAGACAGTGATATGAGACAGTTGGTAGTGAAGAGAGTATCTGACATTGTCTTTGCTCTCCAACAGGATCCTGGAGTGGGGAGTCATTTTAGCAAAGAGTGAAAATCGATAGCACTTGATGACATCCAGCCAGATCTGGTTAGGGCTAAATCAGTTGTACACCAGAGATTTTATTTTTTAAGAATTATTAAAGTTTTTGATATAATCAGAAAAAGCTATTTTCTCTAGTTGGAAGGTCAATTACGAGTAGTTATTAATTTAAAATTACTACTGAAAGTCAGGAGAAATTTCTTTAGCGTTATTAGAGCACTGAATTGAGACAGAGACCACTATATAATTTTAAAAGAGAAGTGGACAGACATTTCAAGCAATAAAGAATATGGAAAGAGAGCAGAGCTTTATGAGAGTAGTTTTGGGTTGCTCTAACAAGGGCCGGCATAGATACATGGTGGAGATAGGAAGTCAGGAAGGCCCTGCCGAATTTAACAGCAGGGCCCGATTTGCATTTCAAACCTCAGTATCCTGCCAGCAGCCAACTGGATGGAGAGCCTGACTGGCTGCAGACGGGTAGACCTGTGGCACTAGGCCGCAGAGAGGAGGGCAGGAAGGAAGATCGGGGGAAATCAGAGGCCTCGTGATGAAAAAAATTAATCGGAGGCCTCGGGGGGGGGGTCTCCAATCGCAAGGGGTGAGTGAGGCAGGAAGGCTGGGGGTGGGTGAGGCAGGAACGCTGGATCCAGGAGGTAAAGGCAGATCCAGCAGTTCTCACCTTCCATTAGCTGTTGGGTTTCCCTAGACCTGCGAAACCTGACCAGCCACGGTTAAATTTGAAAAGGTGGTTAAATCTGAGCCTCATTATATTATTTAAATGGATGACCAACCTCCTGGGAGTGGGTTGGCTGCTCACCCACTGTCTCACCTCCTTTAAAACTGAAAGTGGATGGGTTGGAGGCGGATTCTGGTCGGGATTCAGTTTTAATACTTTAACCTCCTAGCTGACCCCAACCCACCCATTTTCTGGATTAAAATTCCCCCCCCCCCCCCCCCCCGCCCCCGCAAAGGGCCAAATGACATTCTTACATGCTGTAAAATGTCTATGGTACTTTTTCTAAAAGCAATCATGATTAGAAAGAGGATGCTGATGACTTCTGGATTAGCTAACCCAACAAAATGGTTAGTATCTTCTGCAATTTACTAAAACTGCAAGATATACAATAGCTAAAGCAGACAATGTATATCTGATGAAATGTGATCAAAGTACATAATACATCAATAGAAGAGAAACCCGGGTGGAGTATAAAACGAGTTATTGTCCACTTTGCAATACTGCCCAAGATGAATTTCACCTCCAATGAATACTTAATGACAATAAAATGTAGGGAATTTTTTTAAATGAATTGAAACTTAATCAACAAGTGGTTTCTTTTTGTAATTCAACATTATATTCCTACAGCAGATTTTCGCCCCCCTCCCCCAACCTCCAAGGATGCCCTTGGCATTTTGCTAAATGATGACCATTCGACCATTCTCTTTACACCATCCAGAAACCCATGATCACATCAGAAAACTTTGTGAGCTACACTGAATCCTGCACAGTACTTTAGATTTTGCAAATCTGCTTAGGCACATCCTGACCAAAATTTCTAAGATGGTTTGATCCATTTGCTTGAACTAACTCCAGGAACTGCAGAAGTACAGAGTGATAGAAAAAGAGTCATTTGAATAGATTTATTCATAAACTACAGAGCACATTATAGTATTTTAGGGAGGGAAAAAAATATACAAATGAGAAAAGGTGGCATTGTAACTCTTATTCTGATGCCCAGATTATACTCCCAAGAGGGAAATGCCAATGAGTTGAGAGTAGTTTCAAAAATAGCAACATGTTTTAGACAAACAAAATACTCCAGCATATATAATCTCAGCTAATAGTCTTATCAAGGGGTGACATTTTCTAAGCACCTGATGTCACCTGTCACTTCCTATTAACAAGGCAGTTTAGTGCCAACAAGAATTGTTTCATAGGCAAGAGAATTCCAAGCACAATTACATCTTTATAAATCAGTGGGAGGAGGGGCTAACATCAGGGAAAAAAGGACATGCGTAGTTCAAGTCTATGCAGTGGTACAGCAAAGCTAGATTAATGATGGTTGTTGCCAAATTAGTTTAATCTAAGGGTTAAGTCATGGCAGGAGAGCTTGGACATGTGTCATGCTCCTCCTGTGCTATGTAGGAAGTCGGGGTCGCTTTCAGTGACCCTGACGACTACATGTGCAGGAAGTGCATCCGGTTGCAGCACCTGACAGACCGCATTATGGCACTGGAGCTGCGGGTGGATTTACTCTGGAGCATCCGCGATGCTGAGGATGTCGTGAATAGCACGTTTAGTGAGTTGGCCACACAGCCAGATAGGGGATGGGTGACCAACAGGAAGAGCAGCGGAGTGAAGGTCACCCCCCTGCAAAACAGATACGCCGCTTTGGGTACTGTTGAGGGGGATGACTCATCAGGGGAGAGCAGCAGCAGCCAAGTACATGGCACCGTGGGTGGCTCGGCTGCACAGGAGGGAAGGAAAAAGAGTGGGAGAACTATCGTGGTAGGGGATTCTCTTGTCTGGGGAATAGATAGACGTTTCTGCGGCCATGATCGAGACTCCAGGATGGTATGTTGCCTCCCTGGTGTAAAGGCCAAGGATGTCTCGGAGCGGCTGCAGGACATTTTGAAGGGGGAGGGTGAACAGCCAGTTGTCGTGGTGCATATAGATACCAAGGATATAGGTAAAAAAAACAGGATGAGGTCCTACAAGACAAATTTAGGGAGCTAGGAGCTAAATTAAAAAGTAGGACCACAAAAAGGTAGTAATCTCAGGGTTACTAGTCAGAGTAGGAATCGCAGGATAACGCAGATGAATACATGGCTTGAGGAGTGGTACAGAAGGGAGGGATTCAAATTCCTGGGACATTGGAACCGGTACAAACCGGACAGTCTGCATCTGGGCAGGACCAGAACCAATGTCCTAGGGGGAGTGTTTGCTAGTGCTGTTAGGGAGGGATTAAACTAATATGGCAGGAAGATGGGAACCTATGCAGGGAGACAGAGGGAAGTAGAATGGGGGCAGAAACAAAAGATAAAAGAAGAAAAGTAAAAGTGGAGGGCAGAGAAACCAAAGGCAAAAAGCAAAAAGGGCCACATTACAGCAAAATTCTAAAGGGGCAAAGTGTGTTCCAAAGACAAGCCTGAAGGCTCTGTGTCTCAATGCGAGGAGTATTCATAATAAGGTGGACGAATTAACTGCGCAGATAGCAGTTAATGGATATGATGTAATTGGCATCACGGAGACATGGCTCCAGGGTGACCAAGGCTGGGAACTCAACATCCAGGGGTATTCAACATTCAGGAAGGATAGACAGAAAGGAAAAGGAGGTGGGGTGGCATTGCTGGTTAAAGAGGAGATTAACGCAACAGTAAGGAAGGACATTAGCTTGGATGATGTGGAATCGGTATGGGTGGAGCTACGGAATACCAAAGGGCAGAAAACGCTAGTGAGAGTTGTATACAGACCACCAAACAGTAGTAGTGAGGTTGGGGACAGCATCAAACAAGAAATTAGGGATGCGTGCAATAAAGGTACAGCAGTTATCATGGGCAACTTTAATCTACATATTGATTGGGCTAGCCAAACTGGGAGCAATGCGGTGGAGGAGGATTTCCTACAGTGTATTAGGGATGGTTTGAGACTAATATGTCGAGGAACCAACTAGAGGGCTGGCCATCCTAGACTGGGTGATGTGTAATGTGAAAGGACTAATTAGCAATCTTGTGCGAGGCCCCTTGGGAAAAGTGACCATAATATGGTAGAAATTTTTATTAAGATGGAGAGTGACACAGTTAGTTCAAAGACTAGGGTCCTGAACTTAATGAAAGGTACCTTCGATGGTATTGTGGATATGTGAACTGGATATATGGAAATAAAGACAGTAAAGTGAACTGGATAACTAAGAGAATGTCAGATTGCAAATAATAAAACATCAGCACAATTAACAGACTTTATCAAGCTTTTAAGTTACTAATCATGCCAGTATAAATTGTAACATGAACTGGATATATGAAAATATGAAAATACAACATCAGCACAATTAGCAGAATTGCAAGGTCTCAATTACTAATCACGCCAGTAAAATTGTAACCTTTAGAAACAATGCATGGGCTTGAGTAAAAACAGCTCATATAGATGTCGGCTCATGAGTGGACAAAGGAAAGGAGGGATCAAAAGGGATAAGCTGAACTAGGATGTCACTCTAATTGTATCTGGTTATCTTGTACCAAAAAATGTATAACTGTGTCCCTTTACAATGTAACTTGACTTGTCCGTAGGAAGTGTGTACGCTCTATCAAGAGAGTATTCCTTCTGTCTGATAAGTCTCGGCCGGTGATTAATAAAGACTGTTTTGTTACAAGCTCCTTTGGTGTTCGCCTCAGTGTATTCACTGAAACAGATTGAAGGAAAATAATCCAGAAATCAACATTTGGTGTCAGAAGTGGGATTATAAGGGGCGACGCGAAAATGGGTAATCAGTTAGATAAAACCACGGATGCGGGTAGTCCGCTCCAAAAGTTGTGAGGAATTCCCTGAAAGAGCTGAACAATTTAGAAAATTATCAGGAGCCCTGAACAAACTATTAGGAGATGACTAGGTGGCACTAGAAGCGTGGAGGTAGCAAAAAAGGCACAGGGATTGATTTGGAAAAGGGGGCGAGGAAAAAGGGACAAGAATTTAATTGCAACATGGCGACATTATTGTCAAAAATTAAAAGATGCATCACTTCTGTCAAGTTGGCAAATAAACACCACTAAATTAGGACTTTAATTGACAGAAGGAGGACATGTTAAAACCGTAGACGTCTTAAAAAAAGAATGCGCGCACGAAAAACGTACTAAGAGATCCGCTGGGACCTCTGAGAAAGGCATTGACCGATTACGTAGTCAAATGGCTGGCTTTGCGTTGACCGAGGCTGATGAAATTGATGAATGGTCACTGACTCGGCGCCCAACAGCGCCTCCCGCACCCCCTAGACCCTTGTCCCAGTCCTCTTCTCATCCCCCTCCACCTTACACTCCGGCGGGAAAAAAAAAGTAATAAATGTAACCCCACACCAACGAAGCAACAAGCCCAAACTGACTCCTCATCCTCTGATAGCGATTCGGATCCCCAGTTCACAGGCAATATAGCTGAGAGGACCAGATCTCACACTCGGAAGGCAACTATATCTCGACATCACAAACAGTCCCGTAAATCTTCTAGTCAAACTACCAGTCCCAGTTGTGAAAGGCATAGCAAACACTCCCGCCGATCAAGACGCGGAGGTGTCGAGCAGTCAGACAGCTCCGAAACATCTTCCGACCTAGAAATGCCTCCCAAGATCCCAAAGCCCCGACACCAATTCCCAGTCCGACCAATGCCAAACCCTGATGCACAAGCTGCAAACCACCCCACCATAGATCTATGTGCCCTGGAAACCGAACGAAATTATGGCCCTTATGGCCAGCATACCAGATCGAAAAAAAGAACCTATCAAATTTATAGATCATCTTCGAACTACTATTTCAGTTTATAATGAAGAATCAAGGGACCTGTGGGCCTTGGTAAAGCAAACCCCTGAGCCCAACTGAGCATACCCGATTTCTAACTCACCTAGGATGTGCTACTCATGATGCATTGGTGGTTGCACACCCTAACGATGTCCAGGATCGCCTAAACGCTATCTTTAATGCTCTCACCTCGACCCTTCAGAAGCCCATCAGTATGGCCGCAGTATTAGAAACTAAACCCAAACGAGAAGAAACTGCTGATGAATTCATGGAAAGATTTATTGAAATATACGGGAGTCAATCAGGAGATAATGCCTTCAGGGAAGGAGAGGATTCTCCTCAATTCTGCGCTATCCTACTTCAGTGCCTGCCCTATTCAATTGCTCATGCTATTCGGACAAATAATATGAATTGGGCAGATAACAGTAAAGCCCAGATGGAAAGGACGGTTAAATATTATTGGCAGGAAAAAAAAGGAGAGGGGGGAGGTGCACCCACAACCCGGGTCAAGACTGAATACGTGACTAGAAAAGAAGAGTCGTCTCGGGTGGAAGGACCAAAACCCAACCTAAGGGATTACCAGATGGAACCGCAATATTGTATGCAGGATTGGGTGGATAAGCAAGGATACGGTTATACTAAACACCCAAACGGCCCGGGCCCTGCTAATTACGGACCGCCCTATTGTCCCCGGCCTGGTATGGGAAGAGGTCGGGGTTGGGTAAGAGGAAATGAATGCTTTAATTGTGGGCAAGAAGGACATTGGAATAAAAATTGTCCCTACCGTCAGCACGAAAAAGGAAGAGGAGGGGGGCACGGAGGACGAGGATCTTACACTAACTTCTCCCAGAACAACCCCTTTGGCCAATCGTCCCCCAATTATTCATATTGACTACGTAGCTTGATTGTGCAGGGACCCTCCCGGGACGACGAACCAATGATATTATTAAAAGTTCTGAATGATTGGCAACCCTTCTTGATAGATACGGGAGCCTTCATGTCTTCTGTACAATCAAAGCTTAAACTCCCTGCCTCCACTGAAATTCCTGGGACGGGTCTCTACATTCCCGGTGTCAGAACCGGTTAAAGTGGGTTACCAGGAAGAATCGGTGGAACATCGATTTGTTATCACTACCAATCTGGACTGTAACTTGATGGCTAGAGACCTTCTCTGCAAATTCCAGTTGCATTTGGTGTGTGGAGATGATGGAATTATTGTAAAACAAGGAACCCTTAAGCGGCAGTATAATACCACTCGAACCCCTCAGTGGTGGTCTCTGGACCTGCCGCAGGCACCCTATCACGTGACCCTAGCATACGATCCCAGTGGAAAGAACCAGGACCTGCAGAACTTTTATCAGAATCACGAAGGGTAAGTGAAGGAAATTCTATTAAGGGCTAGAGTGACTGGACCGGAAGGGAAGGCAGATTTTGTGGAAATGGATAAGAATCTGTGGAGACAGCCCCCAACGGTGGCCCCACATATTACTCGTGAAGTATTAGCTCCTCACCACGCTAAAGATTTGGGAGTTATGGTGCGCCAGGCTATAGACGAGGCTGACCCTACCAGCCGGGATGTGCAAATTGTAAAACATGGCCGAACAGTCCAATTCCACGGGGACCCCGAGAAGGTCTTAACGACTCTGCAGCATTATACTGGCTCTGACATACCTGACTATGTGGATCCTCATGTGTGGGCAGAGGACCCCTCCCAAGTGGGTTATACTCCCATTGATCCAATTGAGATCTCAGTGCAGGGCAATGTGGACTGGCCCTCTATCCGACAGTACCCACTGAAGTCACAGGCAATACCGAGTATCCACCGACTGATTAAGGGACTAGTGGAACAGTGGATTTTGGTTCAATGTCAGTCCCCGTGTAATACTCCTATACTGGCAGTCCCTATGTCAGGCAAACCAAACGAATACCGTTTAGTTCAAGACCTTCGAGCTATCGATGCTATCGTCCAGCCCCTGCACGCTCTGGTTCCCAACCCAGCACAGATACTGTCAATAATCCCAGCAAACGCCAAGATCTTCGCTATAATAGACCTTCAACATGCCTTCTTCGCTTTGCCGCTAGCCCAGGCAAGTCAGTACCTATTCGCCTTCACTTACCAGGGACAGCAATATACCTGGACTAGACTTCCCCAAGGGTTCATCCACTCACCGACCTTATTCTCAAGGTGCCTGCAGAAACAGTTACAATCCCTCACGCTGACTAAGGGATCCACTTTAATTCAGTTTGTGGACGATTTACTGGTAGCCAGCACAGATGAACCAAGTAATCGGGAGGATGCTAATCAGTTACTGAATTACTTGTCCTCCCTGGGATACAGTTTCCCCGTCAAAGGTCAAAATTGGCCAGTCTCAAGTCAAATTTCTTGGGATCATTTTATCAGGCACCCACCGAGCCTTGGAGGCTAGCCGAATCGAACCCATCTGCCAGTTTCCAGTCCCTAGCACGGCTAGACAAATGCGGCAGTGGCTGGGTATGATAAATTACTGTAGATCCTGGATCCCTAATGCTGCCCTGATGACCAAACAACTCACACCATACACTACCAAGGAAGGCAGCTTTGAAATAGAAACCACAGACGTCCAAGCCTTTAAGGAACTAAAAACAGCCCTGCTGCAAGCTCCGGCTTTGGGCCGGCCCCTCCATGACCGGCCCTTTCAACTGTATTGTACGATCTTGAAAGATTGTGCTACCACTGTCTTAACTCAGAAACATGGGGATAAGCACAGGCCTGTTGCCTACTACTCTTCTAAAATAGACCCTGTTGCCTTGGGACACCCCGTATGTACTCAAATATTAACTGCCATCTACAATAGCCTTCAATCTGCCGCCAACCTTACCCTCCAGCAGGATATTGTTGTATATAGCTCTCACTCCGTAGCTGCCCTCTTGGGTCAACTGCAGACTCAACATCTTACCATGGCCAGGCAAAGTAGATATGAGATCTACCTACTAAATGATCCAAGGCTGACCTTTCGGCACTGTACTGCCATTAATCCGGCCTGTTTTCTGACCAAGCCACCCCAAGATGAGGAAGAACCGAGTCATGACTGTTTATCTTTAATTCAAGAAGCTACCTCAGTCAGGGAGGATTTAGTTGATGTACCAATGGAGGACCCTGACTGTATTATGTATGTTGACGGAAGCTCTTCCATTGATCCAGAAGGCAGACGAAATTCGGGATACGCCATAGTAGACCAGGAGAATCAGGTCCTGGAATCTGCTGCCTTTGAGACCGCCTATTCCACTCAACAAGTTGAACTATTCGCCCTCACCCGAGCCTGTATCTTGGCTAAAAACCTCAAGGTCAATATCTATACTGACTCTGGGTATGCCTCCATGATTTCGGACAATTATGGAAAAATAGGGGATTCCTAACTTCAAATGGGAATGAGATATCCCATAAGCAGCTAGTATCTGACTTGTTGCAAGCCCTCATGCTCCCCAAGCGCATTGCCATTGTCAAATGTACCGCCCACACTACCGGAAACTCTCCGGTTGATATAGGAAACCGCTGTGCTGACCAAGAGGCCAAACAGGCCTCTCGTGGACAACAAATGGTAGTGCCCAGAATGATGAGTCAAACTAAAAATCCTGCAAAGGATAAGTTAGCCTCGGAAAAACCAATGCCAACCATCCAAGATGTCATTAAAGCACAGGAGGACGCTCCTGAAAAAGATAAACTGTTATGGAAAGATTATGGATGTACCTATGACAATGTTTCTAAACTCTGGACCACTCCCGTGGAACAGACTTGCATGTCTGACGAGTTGGCTCTATGGGTTATTGAATGTATGCATTTTGTTACTCATTGTGGAGCAAGGGCAACAAGTGATACGCTTTTGGCTACTTGGTGGCACCCTAGACTCCAGGTGTTGGCCCAGAACATCAGTAGTCGTTGCCTTGTTTGCCAACAGCATAATCCAGGGAAGGGAGTCCCCTGTTCTTGGGGTAAGACGCCCCTACCAGAAGGTCCCTTTGAGACCTTGCAGTTGGACTACATTGAGTTGCAAAGGGTTCAGTGTTACAAATATGTGTTAGTAATAGTGGATGTGTTCAGCAGATGGATCGAAGCTTACCCTACTCGGGACAATAAGGCTCAAACTGTTGTTAAAGTGTTAATGAGGGAAATTGTTCCTAGATATGGTATCCCTGCTCAACTGAGTTCCGATAATGGCCCTCACTTTATTGGCCAAGTTAACAAAGAATTCTGCTCCCAGATGCGCATTAACCAGCAGCTGCATTGCGCCTACCGACCCCAAGCTGCGGGATTAGTTGAACGTGCTAATCAAACTCTTAAAACCAAGCTTGCAAAACGGGTAGCATCAACCGGACTCAATTGGCTTAAGCTCCTTCCCATAGCCCTATTCCAGATTCGCACTACTCCTACTGGTAAGGCTAGACTGACCCCTGCTGAGGTCATTTATGGTAGACCCCTTAGGACCCCCTGGAATCAGAATGTCCCCTCCACTGTCCAGTTCCACCACATGACTGAGGAGATGACCACCTATATTCTTTCCTTGACTCAGGCTCTGCGAATAGCCCATAACCAGGTTCGAGATGCTCACCTCGACCTCCCAGTTTTTCCCGAATCATCCCTCGTGGTCCCAGGGAAGTATGTCCTGATTAAGAGGTGGATTTGGAAGGGATTGGAGCCACGATGGGAGGGCCCTTTTCAGGTGTTACTCACTACCCCCACTGCAGCCAAGGTTGAGGGGAAAAATGCCTGGGTTCACCTGCACCACTGCAAGCTCACCACCCTCTAACAAACTTATTTTACTGGTTATTCTAATTCCTGTTCCAGATTTCCTCTTCTCCATAGCTGAACAAGGCCATCGAAATCCTAACAGACAGCCAGCTACACCGACAACTACACCACACTGACCTGAGAAGAGAGACGAGGAAACTGAACTCTATTAATTAGCAAAATTTTGAGCTATAAGATGAAACCATATCTGTTTGCAACAGTCTGTATAATAGTGTTGATATATGACAGTTTCAGCGCATGGGAAGGGAGAGAGGCGAGAGCTCAGTGTAAACACCTTTTTGTATATGACTTATGTTTATGCGCAAAATGAGCACTTTTCTAGATGCTGGGTGTGTTCCCATATTCCTATACATTCCAAGGAGGGAATTCCTTTGCGCCCTGTTTCACTGACCCTAACTGAGACTGTCAGATGGATTCAGAGCCAGACTATCACGAGAGGAGGGGGGCCAATGCGAATACAAGAGATGAAAGGCGGGTCAAAAGAGGGATCACGAAGATCAGGAGGAGTATCATACCGTTACCACATGAACAACCAAGGGGAGGTCACCAAGTGGGAGAGTGCTGGAGACCCCATTAGTCAGACGTTCCAGGGATGGTACCAACCAACCAACAACCGTGAAAAAGAACCCCCATTCATAGCCCTGACCAATACCTCAGGGATTGGGAGGCCAACCGGGGACATATGTCTAACCCGAAATGACACCAGTAACAAGGGACATATCATAGGGTACAGCAATTGCCCACACAGTCTCATCACCACAGGTGCACGAGACACCATCCTCTCTCACCTTCCGGATAAAACAGGTGGAAGTTTGTGGGCCCAGTCCTGGGACCCGGAAGCAATATATCAGAAAGCAGCTTTTAACGGCACGTATTTCGTGTGCGGTCATAAGGCATATCCTTGGTTACCTAGGCGATGGACAGGGTCCTGCTATCTGGGATATGTGGTGCCATTTGTGCGGCAAATACGTACCCTGGCAGAAGCACATGCTTCCAGCCGATACAAGTGAGCCATCACCCCCGCCGACAAGTTCTTTGGGGTCATGATGTTCCCAATCGGGATAAGACGTCTCATGGATGAAGTACAGAACCTAGAGACAATATTGGAACAGATAGCTAACAATACTGCTGAAGCTCTGGAGGGCATCACAGCTGAAATGGTAGCAATAAGGACCGTAGCATTACAAAACCGAATGGCCCTCGATTACCTGTTAGCTGAGAAAGGGGGAACATGCGCCCTGATAGGATCTGAATGTTGCACTTACATTCCTGATAGTTCAGAAAACATAACCAATCTCGCTGATCACATAAGAAGGGAGGTGAAGAAGTTATCCACACCAGCAAGAGGATCTAGCAGGTCTGATTGGCTGTTCGGTGGATCTTGGAGATCCTATCTAATGCATGGGGCAATTATTCTCATCGTAGTAATAATTACCTGTTGTCTGACTGTTGGTTGCCTTAACCTCTGCTGTAAAGTAATGATGGCAAGGTTAGCAAACCCTCTTGTGGTCAAGGGCTCCCGGGTTATGATCCAACGAACTAAAGAACTACTCGACAATAACAACAATATGATTCAGGAAATAGAGTGTGAACGGATGAATGCAATACTCCTAGAATGATCCTAAATGTTATCATGGAATGATAAAAGGGGGGAATGTGGATACGTGAACTGGATATATGGAAATAAAGACAGTAAAGTGAACTGGATAACTAAGAGAATGTCAGATTGCAAATAATAAAACATCAGCACAATTAACAGACTTTATCAAGGTTTTAAGTTACTAATCATGCCAGTATAAATTGTAACATGAACTGGATATATGAAAATACAGCATCAGCACAATTAGCAGAATTGCAAGGTCTCAATTACTAATCACGCCAGTAAAATGGTAACCTTTAGAAACAATGCATGGGCTTGAGTAAAAACAGCTCATATAGATGTCGGCTCATGAGTGGACAAAGGAAAGGAGGGATCAAAAGGCATAAGCTGAACTAGGATGTCACTCTAATTGTATCTTGTCATCTTGTACCAAAAAATGTATAACTGTGTCCCTTTACAATGTAACTTCACTTGTCCATAGGAAGTGTGTACGCTCTATCAAGAGAGTATTCCTTCTGTCTGATAAGTCTCGGCCAGTGATTAATAAAGACTGCTTTGTTACAAGCTCCTTTGGTGTTCGCCTCTGTATATTCACTGAAACAGATTGAAGGAAAAGAATCGAGAAATCAACAGTATGAGACGTGAATTGGCTACAATAGACTGGCGAATGATACTTAAAGGGTTAACGGTGGATAGGCAATGGCAAACATTTAAAGATCACATGGATAAACTTCAACAATTGTACATCCCTGTCTGGAGTAAAAATAAAACGGGGAAGATCGCTCAACTGTGGCTAACAAGGGAAATTAAGGTTAGTGTTAAATCCAAAGAAGAGGCATATAAACTGGTCAGAAAAAGCAGCAAACCTGAGAACTGGGAGAATTTTATAATTCAGCAGAGGAGGACAAAGGGTTTAATTAGGAGGGGGAAAATATAGAGTATATGAGAGGAAGCTTGCTAGGAACATAAAAACTGACTGCAAAAGCTTCTATAGATATGTGAAGAGAAAAAGATTAGTGAAGACAAACATAGGTCCCTTGCAGTCATCTTCAGTGAATTTATAATGGGGAACAAAGAAATGGAAGACCAATTGAACAAATACTTTGGTTCTGTCTTCACGAAGGAAGACACAAATAACCTTCCGGAAGAACTAGGGGACCGAGGGTCTTGTGAGAAGGAGGAACTGAAGGATATTCTTATTAGGCGGGAAATTGTGTTAGGGAAATTGATGGGATTGAAGGCCGATAAATCCTCGGGGCCTGATGGTCTGCATCCCAGAGTAGTCAAGGAAGTGGCCCTAGAAATAGTGGATGCATTGGTGATCATTTTCCAGCAGTCTATCGACTCTGGATCAGTTGCTATGGACTGGAGGGTAGCTAATAAGAACATAAGAATTAGGAACAGGAGTAGGCCATCTAGCCCTTCGAGCCTGCTCCGCCATTCAATATCATGGATGATCTGGCCGTGGACTCAGCTCCACTTACCCGCCCGCTCCCCGTAACCCTTAATTCCCTTATTGGTTAAAAATCTATCTATCTATCGGTGACTTGAATACATTCAATGAGCTAGCCTCAACTGCTTCCTTGGGCAGAGAATTCCACAGATTCACAACCCTCTGGGAGAAGAAATTCCTTCTCAACTCAGTTTTAAATTGGCTCCCCTGTATTTTGAGGCTGTGCCCCCTAGTTCTAGTCTCCCCGACCAGTGGAAACAACCTCTCCGCCTCTATCTTGTCTATCCCTTTCATTATTTAAAATGTTTCTATAAGATCACCCCTCATCCTTCTGAACTCCAACGAGTAAAGACCCAGTCTACTCAATCTATCATCATAAGGTAACCCCCTCGTCTCCGGAATCAGCCTAGTGAATCGTCTCTGTACCCCCTCCAAAGTTAGTATATCCTTCCTTAAGTAAGGTGACCAAAACTGTACGCAGTACTCCAGGTGCAGCCTTACCAATACCCTATACAATTGCAGCAGGACCTCCCTGCTTTTGTACTCCATCCCTCTCGCAATGAAGGCCAACATTCCATTCGCCTTCCTGATTACCTGCTGCACCTGCAAACTAACTTTTTGGGATTCATGCACAAGGATTCCCCAGATCGGGGGGGCACGGTTTAATGTTTTTTGTTTACTCCCAAAAAGAGTTTCATGCACAAGGACCCCCTGGTCCCTCTGCACCTCAGCATGTTGTAATTTCTCCCCATTCAAATAATACTCCCTTTTACTGTTTTTTTTCTCCCCCAAGGTAGATGACCTCACACTTTCCGACATTGTATTCCATCTGCCAAACCTTAGTCCATTCGCTTAACCTATCCAAATCTCTTTGCAGCCTCTCTGTGTCCTCTACACAACCAGCTTTCTCACTAATCTTTGTGTCATCTGCAAATTTTGTTACACTACACTCTGTCCCCTCTTCCAGGTCATCTATGTATATTGTAAACAGTTGTGGTCCCAGCACCGATCCCTGTGGCACACCACTAACCACCGATTTCCAACCCGAAAAGGACCCATTTATCCCGACTCTCTGCTTTCTGTTAGCCAGCCAATTCTCTATCCATGCTAATACATTTCCTCTGACTCCGCACACCTTTATCTTCTGCAGTAACCTTTTGTGTGGCACCTTATCAAATGCCTTTTGGAAATCCAAATACACCACATCCATCGGTACACCTCTATCCACCATGCTCGTTATATCCTCAAAGAATTCCAGTAAATTAGTTAAACATGATTTCCTCTTCATGAATCCATGTTGCGTCTGCTTGATTGCACTATTCCTATCTAGATGACCCGCTATTTCTTCCTTAATGATAGCTTCAAGCATTTTCCCCACTACAGATGTTAAACTAACCAGCCTATAGTTACCTGCCTTTTGTTTGCCCCCTTTTTTAAAACAGAGGCATTACATTAGCACCACTTTTGTAACACCACTTTTTAAGAAAGGAGGGAAGAGAGAAAACAGGTAATTATAGGCTGGCTAGCCGGACATCTGTAGTGGGGAAAATGTTAGAATCAATTATTAAAGATGAAATAGCGGCGCATTTTGGGAAGCAGTGACAGGATCGGTCCAAGTCAACATGGATTTATGAAAGTGAAATCATGCTTGACAAATCTTCTAGAATTTTTTGAGGATGCAACTGGTAGAGTGGACAAGGGAGAACCAGTGGATGTGGTGTATTTGGACTTTCAAAAGGCTTTTGACAAGGTCCACACAATAGAATGGTGTGCAAAATTGAAGCACATGGTATTGGGGGTAATGTACTGACGTGGATAGAGAACTGGTTGACAGACAGGAAGCAGAGTTGGGATAAACGGGTCCTTTTCAGAATGGCAGGCAGTGACTAGTGGGGTGCCGCAGGGCTCAGTGCTGAGACCCCAGCTATTTACAATATACATGAATGATTTAGATGAAGGAATTGAGCGTAATATCTCCAAGTTTACAGATGACACAACGCTGGGTGGCAGTGTGTGCTGTAAGGAGGACGCTTAGAGGCTTTAGGGTGACTTGGACAGGTTAGGTGAATGGGCAAGTGCATGGCAAAGCGCATGGCAGATGCAGTATTAAATGGATAAATGCGAGGTTATCCACTTTGGTGGCAAAAACACAAAGACAGAACATGATCTAAATGGCGGCAGATTAGGAAAAGGGGAGGTGCAACGAGACCTGGGTGCCATGGTACACCATTGAAAGTTGGCATGCAGGTACAGCAGGCGGTGAAGAGGCAAATGGTATGTTGGCCTTCATAGCTAGGGGATTTGAGTATAGGAGCAGGGAGGTCTTACTGCAGTTGTACAGGGCCATAGTGAGGCCTCATCTGTATTGTGTTCCGAACACAGATGAGACTGCACACAGGGAGGTTAAAGTAACAGTGACCTCAGTCTTTATTAAGACACTCCAGAGTGAATAACAGGCCTCGAGGGCCGGCTTATATACAGTGCTCCCAAGGGATGCTGGGATCGCTTGGAACGTCAGGGGTTGCGCTCCCTGGTGGCGGAATATGGGAGTGCATACTTTATAGATACACATCATTCCCCCCCCAAAGTCAAAGTGAAAACTATTTACAAGGTGAGGCGTTCGGGAGCCTTTCGTTCCCTGGTGGACCGCCTCGGTACAAATGTCAGTTCTGGTGTGTTGGCTGTGCCCTCGTTGGGCTGGCGTGTGGTGAGCCTGGCCTTGCTGTGGTGTTGGGCATGAATGGGTTCGATTTCCTGGTCCGGGGTGCTGTCGTTGATCCTTTGGGTGTGTGTTGTGGGCTCGAAAAAGCTAGTGTCTGCTGTGGGGTGTTCAGGGCAGTCTGTGAACCGCAGCCTCGTGTGGTCCCGGTGCTTTCTGCAAATTTGTCCATTTTCTAGTTTGACTATAAACACCCTACTCCCTTCTTTAGCTATCACCATGCCCGCGATCCACTTGGGACCATGTCCATAGTTTAGCACATACACAGGGTCATTCAGATCAATTTCCCGTGACACAGTGGTGCGACCATCGTTTACATTTTGTTGCTGCCGCCCGCTCTCTACCTGATCATGCAGGTTGGGGTGGACCGGCGAGAGTCTGGTTTTAAGTGTCCTTTTCATGAGTAGCTCAGCCGGAGGCACCGGTGTGAGCGAGTGGGGTCTCATGCAGTAACTGAGCAGTACTCAGGACAGGCGGGTTTGGAGTGAGCCTTGTGTGACTCATTTAAGGCTTTGCTTGATGGATTGTACTGCCCGCTTTGCCTGCCCATTGGAGGCTGGTTTAAACGGGGCCGAGGTGACATGTTTCATCCCATTGCGGATCATGAATTCTTTAAATTCGGCACTGGTGAAACGTGGCCCGTTGTCACTGACCAGTATGTCAGGCAGGCCGTGAGTGGCAAACATGGCCCTCAGGCTTTCAATGGCGGCGGTGGCGGTGGCGGTGCTTCCTGACATTATTTCACATTCAATCCATTTTGAAAAAGCATCCACCACCACCAGGAACATTTTACCGAGAAACGGGCCCGCATAGTCGACATGGATCCTCGACCATGGTCTGGAGGGCCAGGACCACAAACTTAGTGGTGCCTCTCTGGGCGCGATGCTCAACTGAGCACATACGCTGCATTGCCGTACACAAGTCAGAGTCGATACCGGGCCACCACACGTGGGATCTGGCTATCGCTTTCATCATTACTATACCCGGGTGTGTGCTGTGGAGATCCGAGATGAAGTTCTCCCTGCCCTTTTTGGGTAGCACTACGCTGTTACCCCACAACAGGCAGTCTGCCTGAATGGACAGCTCATCCTTTCGCCGCTGGAACGGCTTGATTAGCTCTTGCATTTCAACGGGGATGCTGCTCAGCTCCCATGCAGTACACAGTTTTTTTTTTAAACTAGAGATAGCAGAGGATCTTGGCTGGTCCAAGTCCTAATCTGGCAGGCCGTGACAGGCGATTTATCATTTTCAAACGTTTCCATGACCATCAACAAGTCTGTGGGCTGTGCCACCATCAACAAGTTTGCAGGCTGCGCCATTTCCACCCCCATGGTGGGCAATGGTAGCCGACAGAGCATCCGCACAGTTCTCGGTGCCTGGCCTGTGGCAGATGGTATAGTTATACGCTGATAGTGCGAGTGCCCAACTTTGTATGCGGGCTGAGGCATTAGTATTTATCCCCTTGTTTTCAGCGAACAGTGATATGAGGGGCTTGTGATCGGTTTCCAGCTCAAATTTGAGGCCAAACAGGTACTGATGCATTTTCTTTACCCCGAACACACACGCCAATGCCTCTTTCTCAATCATGCTGTAGGCCCTCTCGGCCTTAGACAAGCCCCTGGAGACATAGGCGACAGGTTGTAACTTCCCCGCAATGTTAGCTTGTTGTAATACATACCCGACTCCATACGATGACGCATCACATGCTTACACAAGTCTTTTACAAGGGTTATACAATACAAGCAGCTTGTTGGAGCATAAAATGTTTCTGGCTTTCTCAAAAGCAATTACTTGTTTTTTTCCCCATACCCAGTTCTTACCTTTACACAATAACACATGTAGGGGCAGTAAGAGGGTGCTTAACCCCGGTAGGAAGTAACCAAAATAGTTGAGGAGTCCCAGGAACGACCACAACTCCGTGACGTTCTGTGCCCTGGGCGCGTTCCTGATAGCCTCTGTCTTGGCGTCTGTGGGCCGAATGCCGTCCGCCGCGATCTTTCACCCCAAAAACTCCACTTCTGTTGCCATGAAGATGCATTTCGCCCTCTTCAGCCGCAGCCCTACGCGATCCAGTCGCTGGAGGACCTCCTCCAGGTTTTGTAGGTGCTCGACGGTGTCCCGACCCGTGACCAATATGTCGTCCCGATAAACCACCCGTGCATGGTACCGACTTAAGTAGGCTCTCCATGTTTCTCTGGAAGATCGCTGCAGCCGACCAAATTCCAAACGGGCATCTGCTGTAGATGAATAGTCCCTTGTGCGTTTTGATGCAGGTGAGGTCCTTCGAAGACTCCTCCAGCTCCTGCGTCATGTAGGCCGAAGTCAGGTCGAGCTTGGTGAACATCTTGCCTCCTGCCAGCAGTGCAAATAGGTCGTCTGCCTTAGTTAGCGGGTATTGGTCCTGTAGCGAGAAACGATTATTAGTTACTTGATAATCGCTGCAAATCCTGACCGTGCAATCACTTTTGAGTACTGGAACAAATCGGGCTGGCCCACTCGCTGAATTCCACTGGGGAGATGATGCCCTCCCATTGCAGCCTGTCCAGCTCGATTTCCAATCATCATGTGAGGTACCGCTCGCGCCTTGTGGTGAATGGGTCGTGCCTCTGGGACCAAGTGGATCCGCACCTTCGCCCTGGAAAAGTTTCCAATGCCTGGCTCAAAAAGGGAAGGAAATTTGTTAAGAACCTGGGTACATGGGGCCTCATCGACATGTGATAGCGCTCGGATGTCATCCCAGTTCCAGCGGATTTTGCCCAGCTAGCTCCTTCCAAGCAGTGTGGGGCCATCGCCCGGGACAATCCAGAGTGGCAGTTCGTGCACCATGCCCTCGTAGGTGACCTTGACCATGGCGCTGCCCAGGACAGTGATGAGCTCTTTGGTGTACGTTCTCAGTTTCGTGTGGATGGGGCCCAGGGCTGGTCTGAGTGCCTTGTTGCACCTCAGTCTCTCAAACATCTTTTTACTCATGATGGATTGGCTGGCGCCAGTGTCCAGTTCCATGGCTACGGGTAAGCCATTCAATTTTACATTTAGCATTATTAGGTGGACATTTCGTCTAAAATGTGAGCACCCAGTGTACTTCATCATCTGCCTCCTCTGAGGCTCGAAATTGCTTTGATCCACCATGGACCGATCTTCCTCTGCCAAGTGTGGTTAGCAGGTTTTGCAGAGCTTGCAGCTCGTCTGCAAGCTCGTTGGAGGTGCCCCATTGTTCCACAGCTCTTGCAAATATACCCTTTGAAGCGGCATAAATAGGCTGAATGGAAGCCTCCACAACGCCAAGGTGTGAACTGCCTTGCATTCATCCTTTGTTGCAAACTCAGTCATCTGGGTCACCTGAGGCCTGCTGGCAGTTGCAGACTCGTGGTTTCTGCCCTGTACATTTCTGCTTGCAAACACAGTTTGTTATTTTATGAACATTGCTAGCACTTGTCTGCTGAGAGATTTGTTTGGTGTTATCACTGGTGGACATAAACGCCTGTGCTATCGCAATGGCCTTACTGAGGGTCGGTGTCTCTACAGTCAAAAGTTTTCGTAGGATGGTCTCGTGGCCAATGCCCAGTACAAAAAAGTCTGAGCATCTGCTCCAGGTAGCCATCAAACTCACATTTTTCCTGCAAGTCGCCTTAGCTCGGCGACGTAGCTCACCACTTCCTGACCTTCAGATCGCTGGCACGTGTAGAACCGATACCTCGCCATCAGCACGCTCTCCCTTGGGTTAAGATGCTCCTGATCCAGTATACACAGCTCCTCATACGACTTATCTGTGGGTTTCACCGGAGCCAGAAGATTCTTCATGAGGCTGTAGGTCGGTGTCCCGCAGACCGTGAGGAGGACCGCTCTCCTTTTCACAGCGCTTCCTTCTCCGTCCAGCTCGTTGGCTACAAAGTACTGGTCTAGCCGTTCGACAAAGGCTTCCCAGTCCTCACCCTCCGATAACTTCTCCACGATGCCCACAGTTTGCTGCATCTTTGCGTTGGATTCGTATACTCTTCGCCAGTTATTGTGTTCCTAACACAGATGAGATTGCACACAGGGAGTTTAAAGTAACATTGACCTCAGTCTTTATTAAGACACTCCAGAGTGAGGAACAGGTCTTAGGGGCCGGCTTATATACAGTGCTCCCAAGGGATGCTGGGATCAGTTGGGACTTCAGGGGATGCGCTCCCTGGTGGCGGAATATGGGAGTGCATGCTTTACAGATACACAAGAACCTGGAATATTGTGTTCAGTTTTGGTCTCCTAATCTGGAGGAAGGACGTTCTTGCTATTGAGGGAGTGCAGCGAAAGTTCAGATTGATTCCCAGGATGGCAGGACTGGCATATGAGAGACTGGATCGACTGGGCCTGTATTCACCGGAGTTTAGAAAGATGAGGGGGGTTCGGACAGGTTAGATGCAGGAAGAATGTTTCCAATGTTGGGGAAGTCCAGAGCCAGGGGACATAGTCTAAGGATAAGGGGTAAGCCATTTAGGACTGAGATGAGGAGAAACTTCTTCACTCAGAGAATTGTTAACCTGTGGAATTCCCTACCGCAGAGAGTTCTTGATGCCAGTTCATTGGATATATTCAAGAGGGAGTTAGATATCACCCTTACGAATAAAGGGATCAAGGCGTATGGAGAGAAAGCAGGAAAGGGGTACTGAGGTGAATGATCAGCCATGATCTTATTGAATGGTGGTGCAGGCTCGAAGGACCGAATGACCTACTCCTGCACCTATTTTCTATGTTTCTATGATCCTGCTCGCTCAGCAGCTGGTATTTAGTAGTAGCTTTCTTGATGGTTTTTTTGACCAGAATAATTTCAAGAGGCACTGAAACATGCTATTTTCAAGAACTATAGTGCACCTTATAATATTGATGGGGAAGGGGAGGGAGGAAGCATATAAATGAAAAAAGATGGGAAGATGGTACTGTTACTTTGACACCCACGTTGTACTCAAGATGGAAATAGTAATCAGTTGTCTATCTTGCCGTTATCACGAGCTGATACATTGCAATACGCATCAAATTGATGTGGTGATGTTAATGCATTTGCTTCTTTCTACAGATGTCTACTTATGAATTGTGGTTCAGGATTGGCATGGAGGATAAAGTATGAGATATTCCAGTACATATGGCAGCTAACTTTATCAGCTATCTGACGCAGATGATAACATGCAGTAACTTGAGTGCAATAATACAAGTGCTTTGAGCCGCACTGTAAAGAAGAAAGCCTGGAAACGGTGACAAAAGTGTAAAGAAATGAATAGCCCTGCTTTTGCGGACCTAAAAAGGACACAATTGAAGAAAACTATCAAGGCCGTTGCCTCTCCTCTGTAATGCATCAACCTCACCAGATATTGACCAAACACAACTTGATCTATTCTGTAACATATGAGTGAAAAATAAATCCTCGTCTCCTACTTCACATACCATTGATTTGCAGAGGACAAACTAGAAAAAACTGTTGCAGAAGACAGAAAGTGAAGCTTTCCTCTAACATATTTTCTCCACCTCTGACTGAAGAGGAAGACTGAATGACATTAAAGGGATAGGAAAAAAGATTGCTCACTATTCACACAGCGTCGGCGGCAGTCGGGAGCAGTGTCGAGGAGGTCCGTTGGTGAGGCCTATAAAAGGCACAGCAGTGAGTCCGGGGCCCAGCGTCGGCGGCAGTTGGGAGCAGCGTCGAGGAGGTCCATTGGCGAGGCCTATAAAAGGCACAGCAGGGAGTCCGGGGCCCAGCGTCGGCGGCAGTCAGGAGCAGCGTCGAGGAGGTCCGTTGGTGAGGCCTATAAAAGGCACAGCAGTGAGTCCGGGGCCCAGCGTCGGCGGCAGTTGGGAGCAGCGTCGAGGAGGTCCATTGGCGAGGCCTATAAAAGGCACAGCAGGGAGTCCGGGGCCCAGCGTCGGCGGCAGTCAGGAGCAGCGTCGAGGAGGTGCGTGGAGAGGCCTATAAAAGGCACAGCAGTGAGTCCGGGGCCCAGCGTCGGCGGCAGTTGGGAGCAGCGTCGAGGAGGTCCGTTGGTGAGGCCTATAAAAGGCACAGCAGGGAGTCCGGGTCCCAGCGTCGGCGACAGTCGGGAGCTGCGTCGAGGAGGTTCGTTGGTGAGGCCTATAAAAGGCACAGCAGTGAGTCCGGGGCCCAGCGTCGGCGGCAGTCGGGAGCAGCGTCGAGGAGGTGCGTGGAGAGGCCTATAAAAGGCGTACTTGTGCAGCTACAGGGAGAAGGCAAAAAAGTAGAAAGAAACAGAAAGATGACATCACAGCCAAGGGGGTAAGTGATTGGCGAGTAGTTTTTCTTTTTTCTCATCTATAACAGTGAGTAAACTTTAGCATTGTTGTTGCCTATCTAAGGGTTAAGTCATGGCAGGACAGCTCGGTCACGTGCTATGCTCCTCCTGTACCATGTGGGAACTCAGGGACGACACCAGTGTTCCTGACGACTACGTGTGCGGGAAGTGTATCCGCCTCCAGCTCCTGACGGACCGCATTGCGGAGTTGGAGCGGAGGGTGGATTCACTCTAGAGCATCCACGATGCTGAGAATGACGTGAGTAGCACGTGTAGCGAGTTGGTCGTACCGCAGGGAAAGGGTCCACAGCCAGATAGGGAATGGAAGACCAGCAGGAAGAGCAGTGCAAGGAAGGTAGTGCAGGGCTCCCCTGTGGTCATCCCCCTGCTTTGGGTACTGTTGGGGGGGGAATGACTCATCAGGGGAGGGCAGCAGCAGCCAAGTTCATGGCACCGTGGCTGGCTCTGTTGCACAGGAGGGCAGGAAAAAGAGTGGGAGAGCGATAGTGATAGGGGATTCAATTGTAAGGGGAATAGATAGGCGTTTCTGCGGCCGCAACCAAGACTCCAGGATGGTATGTTGCCTCCCTGGTGCAAGGGTCAAGGATGTCTCGGAGCGGGTGCAGGACATTCTAAAAAGGGAGGGAGAACAGCCAGTTGTCGTGGTGCACATTGGTACCAACGACATAGGTAAAAAAAGGGATGAGGTCCTACGAAACGAATTTAAGGAGCTAAATTAAAAAGTAGGACCTCAAAAGTAGTAATCTCGGGATTGCTACCAGTGCCACGTGCTAGTCAGAGTAGGAATCGCAGGATAGCGCAGATGAATATGTGGCTTGAGCAGTGGTGCAGCAGGGAGGGATTCAAATTCCTGGGGCATTGGAACCGGTTCTGGGGGAGGTGGGACTAGTACAAACCGGACGGTCTGCACCTGGGCAGGACCGGAACCAATGTCCGAGGGGGAGTGTTTGCTAGTGCTGTTGGGGAGAAGTTAAACTAATATGGCAGGGGGATGGGAACCAATGCAGGGAGACAGAGGGTAACAAAAAGGAGACAAAAGCAAAAGACAGAAAGGAGATGAGGAAAAGTGGAGGGCAGAGAAACCCAAGGCAAAGAACAAAAAGGGCCACTGTACAGCAAGATTCTAAAAGGATAAAGGGTGTTAAAAAAACAAGCCTGAAGACTTTGTGTCTTAATGCAAGGAGTATCCGTAATAAGGTGGATGAATTAACTGTGCAAATAGATGTTAACAAATATGATGTGATTGGGATTACAGAGACATGGCTCCAGGATGACCAGGGCTGGGAACTCAACATCCAAGGGTATTCAACATTCAGGAAGGATAGAAAAAAAGGAAAAGGAGGTGGGGTAGGCATTGCTGGTTAAGGAGGAGATTAATGCATTAGTTAGGAAGGACATTAGCTTGGATGATGTGGAATCTAATGGGTAGAGCTGCAGAACACCAAAAGGCAAAAAACATTAGTGGGAGTTGTGTACAGACCTCCAAACAGTAGTAGTGATGTTGGGGAGGGCATCAAACAGGAAATTGGGGGTGCATGCAATAAAGGTGCAGCAGTTATAATGGATGACTTTAATATGCACATAGATTGGGCTAACCAAACTGGAAGCAATACGGTGGAGGAGGATTTCCTGGAGTGCATAAGGGATGGTTTTCTAAACCATTATGTCGAGGAACCAACTAGGGGGGAGGCCATCTTAGACTGGGTGTTGTGTAATGAGAGAGGATTAATTAGCAATCTCGTTGTGCGAGGCCCCTTGGGGAAGAGTGACCATAATATGGTGGAATTCTGCATTAGGATGGAGAATGAAACAGTTAATTCAGAGACCATGGTCCAGAACTTAAAGAAGGGTAACTTTGAAGGTATGAGGCGTGAATTGGCTAGGATAGATTGGCGAATGATACTCAAGGGGTTGACTGTGGATGGGCAATGGCAGACATTTAGAGACCGCATGGATGAATTACAACAATTGTACATTCCTGTCTGGCGTAAAAATAAAAAAGGGAAGGTGGCTCAACCGTGGCTATCTAGGGAAATCAGGGATAGTATTAAAGCCAAGGAAGTGGCATACAAATTGGCCAGAAATAGCAGCGAACCCGGGGACTGGGAGAAATTTACAACTCCGCAGAGGAGGACAAAGGGTTTGATTAGGGCAGGGAAAATGGAGTACGAGAAGAAGCTTGCAGGGAACATTAAGGCGGATTGCAAAAGTTTCTATAGGTATGTAAAGAGAAAAAGGTTAAAGACAAACGTAGGTCCCCTGCAGGGGAAGTCATAACGGGGAACAAAGAAATGGCGGACCAATTGAACAAGTACTTTGGTTCGGTATTCACTAAGGAGGACACAAACAACCTTCCGGATATAAAAGGGGTCAGAGGGTCTAGTAAGGAAGAGGAACTGAGGGAAATCCTTATTAGTCGTGAAATTGTGTTGGGGAAATTGATGGGATTGAAGGCCGATAAATCCCCAGGGCCTGATGGACTGCATCCCAGAGTACTTAAGGAGGTGGTCTTGGAAATAGCGGATGCATTGACAATCATTTTCCAACATTCCATTGACTCTGGATCAGTTCCTATGGAGTGGAGGGTAGCCAATGTAACCCCACTTTTTAAAAAAGGAGGGAGAGAGAAAACAGGGAATTATAGACCGGTCAGCCTGACATCGGTAGTGGGTAAAATGATGGAATCAATTATTAACTATGTCATTTGGAAAGAGGTGACATGATAGGTCCAAGTCAGCATGGACTTGTGAAAGGGAAATCATGCTTGACAAATCTTCTGGAATTTTTTGAGGATGTTTCCAGTAGAGTGGACAAGGGAGAACCAGTTGATGTGGTATATTTGGACTTTCAGAGGCTTTCGACAAGGTCCCACACAAGAGAGTAATGTGCAAAGTTAAAGCACATGGGATTGGGGGTAGTGTGTTGACATGGACTGAGAATTGGTTGTCAGACAGGAAGCAAAGAGTAGAAGTAAATGGGGACTTTTCAGAATGGCAGGCAGTGACTAGTGGGGTACCGCAAGGTTCTGTGCTGGGGCCCCAGCGGTTTACACTGTACATTAATGATTTAGACGAGGGGATTAAATGAAGTATCTCCAAATTTGCGGATGACACTAAGTTGGGTGGCAGTGTGAGCTGCGAGGAGGATGCTATGAGGCTGCAGAGCGACTTGGATAGGTCAGGTAAGTGGGCAAATGCATGGCAGATGAAGTATAATGTAGATAAATGTGAGGTTATCCACTTTGGTGGTAAAAACAGAGAGACAGACTATTATGTGAATGGTGACAGATTAGGAAAAGGGGAGGTGCAACGAGACCTGGGTGTCATGGTACATCAGTCATTGAAGGTTGGCATGCAGGTGCAGCAGGCGGTTAAGAAAGCAAATGGCATGTTGGCCTTCATAGCGAGGGGATTTGAGTACAGGGGCAGGGAGGTGTTGCTACAGTTGTACAGGGTCTTGGTGAGGCCACACCTGGAGTATTGTGTACAGTTTTGGTCTCCTAACCTGAGGAAGGACATTCTTGCTATTGAGGGAGTGCAGCGAAGGGTCACCAGACTGATTCCCGGGATGGCGGGACTGACATATCAAGAAAGATCAACTGGGCTTGTATTCACTGGATTTCAGAAGAATGAGAGAGGACCTCATAGAAACGTTTAAAATTCTGATGGGTTTAGACAGGTTAGATGCAGGAAAAATGTTCCCAATGTTGGGGAAATCCAGAACCAGGGGACACAGTCTAAGGATAAGGGGTAAGCAATTTAGGACCGAGATGAGGAAAAACTTCTTCACCCAGAGAGTGGTGTACCTGTGGAATTCTCTACCACAGAAAGTTGTTGAGGCCAATTCACTAAATATATTCAAAAAGGAGTTAGATGAAGTCCTTACTACTAGGGGGATCAAGGGGTATGGCGAGAAAGCAGGAATGGGGTACTGAAGTTGCATGTTCAGCCATGAACTCATTGAATGGCGGTGCACGCTCGAAGGGCCGAATGGCATACTCCTGCACCTATTTTCTATGTTTCTATAACATACTTCGGAAGCCCAGTATGCATTCCTTGAACATAGTAAAGCTGATGATGAAACTCGAGGCTTGACAACAGCTGATGAAAGGAGTTACCCGAGAATCACACTACATACTCGTATCCCAGCATTTGTGCCTACCCTGATTGGATTGTAAAAATAGTTGCTGTTGAAGCACCTCCAATTGATGGAACAACTGTTCAAAGGGTATGGCACACATTCCATGCTGTGCCCAGGAGGGTGATGCACTCATACATTTGATTGAGAATTGCGATGCTCAAACTAGTCGGGCTCAAACCTGCACATATGGATTGTCTAATGGCTAATGAACAACTTCCCTCCGGGGGGGGGGGGGCGGGGGGAGGTGGTGGTGGAAGCAGGATCTCGTTGGCAACAAGTTGACTGTAAAATGCATTTGAGGGGAAATCTAGGTAAGCACGAGGGAGATACAGTTATGCTGATAGGAGTTAGATGAAGTAGAGTGGGAGGAGGCTCGAATGGAGCATAAACACCGGCACAGACCAGTTGGACCGATTCTGTTAATTCTATGTAAAATGGCGTGTCCGACAATAGAAGATTGGAAGAATCTGTGCAACAAGGCAGACTTGGTAATCCGAAAAACCGAACCAGGAAGATCCAATGATGATTAAATCAGGATGGCAGGTTACTAATAGACTGGAGAGATAGACCTAACGCAGGTGCTGGGAATTTTATCACTTCGCTCCAGATAATACCTAATGGATAGGATGACTCTAGCTTGAGAAACAGCTGGAAATTTACTAATGCTGTGATGGCAAGCTGTACTGTTTTATCTGACTAAACACAAGCTCCAGAGCATACTTTGGGATCATTAAGTCTTAGCTGTTGCCACCGGTGCCTGATCCCTCAGGACTTTGGTAGGATTGTGGCCTCACATGGGAGTGTATGTGTACTCCATGTTTCTCAAACAGAAACTTTGGCCGGAAATGTGAGGAGGAAGGCAGGTTAGGGGCAGATTGAGAGGCTGGCTGCGGCCACACAAAAGGAGGGTGGGAGGAAGGGAGGGATGGATTGAGCGGGTGGTTAGAGGATCTGGGAGGGGGCGGTAGAGGATCTGGGTTGGGGTATAGAGGATCTGGGGGGGGGGGGGGGGGAAATAGGGGCCGGAACGATCGTGGCCAGCCAGCAGAGGATCGTTGGGGGGGGGGGGGGGGGGGGGTTGGAGGAATTAGACAGGAACCCTGGATCCAGGAGGTAGATATAAAAGGCAGTCCCAGTCTTGCTGTAACTGCCAGATTTCACAATACAATATGGAGATTTTAAAAAAAATAGCTTCCAGCCTCATTATAATATTTAAATTGATGAACAGGCAGGTTGGAGGCAAGAATCCCATTTTTAACAATTTAACTACCCTCACTCTCTAAACCTACCCATGAAAAAAAAAGTTAAAATTCCCCCCGTATGTGGATTTCTCAGTTGCTTGGTTTGGAGGCTCTTAAACAAGGTGATGGGCTCCATGCATGCCAGACATCCCACTCCAAAAAGAAATGTGACGATAAAAGTAATCACAGTTTTAGACTAAAGTTTGCTTTAAATTACTTGGTATGGTCCAGATGACTTTCCATCGGCAGCTTAGCTGCCACCCTTTTTAAAAAAATCAACTTTACTAGATTTAAAAAAAAGCTCAAATATTCAAATTAAATTGTAATTTACACTTTGAATCATTGAGAAATGTTTGTAATAATATATGGAGAAAAAGTAGGACTTTAAGAGTAAACCAAATTGTCACATAAATGGAGAAATAAAAAAAACTGAAAATACTTAAAACAGATAATAAAGTCCACACTGGTTGGTCAGCATCTCAAAAAAGATGTTCTGACAAAAGGGGGTCTATCAGTTTGTTCATCTACCTTTCCCCCACGCTGAGAGACTATTTTATGTATTCCCAGGAATTTGTATTTTTGCCACACAAATGGATTAGACTAGATTTAGCACTACATTTTTACCTGTCGTAATCGATTGTACAAAGAAAACAACAACAACAACCACTGCCTTAGCAACAGTTAAACCACAAGGTCTCGGACATGGCCCAGCATTGAGAAGTTTCACAAGATTCATCAATTTTTAATAAATTCATTAAATATTTTAAAAGCTGTCATTTAATAGCATTACATTTCACTGATCTATTTCAGCTATTGGAATTGTATTACCATGTATTTAAAGCACACAACCATTAAAGCAGTAAAAACTAGTATCTGGCAAAGACACTTAAGGCCAAGTCCCACATCATCTAGATATTCTTTACATGTTCTTTACTGATTTATTTAATTTTTCCTCAAAAAAATTGAAACATGAATTTAACTCTTGATTTCAGAGTTTCTTTTGCAGTTTGTATATTACCTTGATTGTAACAAATTCAAAATATATGCTCCAATGCTTTAAAAACATTTAAAGAAATATTTATCAACTTCAAATACAAGCAGAATCCTGCATTTGGTCACGTAGGTGTAAAAGTGAAGGCCTGGAAGCAGAAACCTACATGACTAGAGAGTGGTGCATGAGTGATTTTAAAATACAAAGCCTGCAAAGAAATAGTGAATTTACTAAAATTGTTGGCGTGTGTAATTGTGGTTTAATTTCGCAGCTATACATTTTTTACAGTAGCCACATTAGTCAATTCCTTTGGATTGCCACCATAAATGGCAGTTTAATGTGACTCCTGCCTTTGCTTTTCCCACCATTGTAAACACTGGTGGCACTGAAAGTGAAAGCAACAGCCAACTTCCAGTCAGAGTGGAGTGTTCCCAGTGCTACTTGCATAACCACAATGATGTGCAGTTAAATTCTCCCAAGCTCTTTTACCATCGAATGCAAGTAAAACTGCCAGACTACTACTGTAATGGCAAGGGAATGAGGGGTCTTCAGCCACTTAGGTTTGATATAGCTATGTTTCTTTAACGGTCACTTTTATTCTGTTCAATTGTCGAATATTAACAGAAAGTAGACACCCGTCACTTTTCGAGCTGCTTCTATAAAAGAAGCTCCTGTACTCAGAGAAAACCTCCCAATTGTCACCCAACATTAGCGATAGAACTGAAACATTACCTTGTTCCAATTAGGAGTTGCTTAGAAAAATTGTCCTCGATTACTACCTACACAACTCTGTTAAAAGTATCCATTTACTACAACCAACGTTGGTGTCTATTCATGGTGATTGAATAGATGATCCAATGTACAGATATCCAGTTACCATCTGGAAACTAGTTATACAACATTTAATTTAATCCCAACAAGTTACCTAAATTGAAATTATACTGCAATTGCTTTATCTAGTGAAAATATCATTAGTACTTTATGGAAGGATCCATTTTCATGATTTTTCCCCTTTTAAAAGTGGCACTGAAAATGCATAGGCCTTGGATCTCAGCCCCAAGACTGGCCTGCCCAGAATCTCTGCTGCTGACCTTACTGACCTCCTGCCAGTGTATCCTGGGTGAGAGGAAGTGCCTAGTTTTAAAATTACTGGTGGGAACTCACGCCAGTATGAGTGAATCATCAGCCCCAACCCAGGAAGGGTGAGTGGATGGGAAATGTGGTACTAGGCAGCCCCTCGTTCTGACCACAGCAGGCCCAGGCAATGTAAAGTATCTCAAAGGAGGATGATCAGACTCAAAAGCTGCCAGTTTTTCTGGGGTCCAAGCCAAATGGGCTTTATAGCCACCATTCAGAAAGCCATGCACCTTTTTTATATCAGAATTTCAGCTACCCAATGTTGTACGGCTGAGTTGTTTTCACTTTGTTGCTTTAAACATCGAATTATACACACTCAGTTGTAGTAAACACAGGATCAGGTCTTTTATTCAGACATTCATATTATACAAACCAAGTATAAAAGTTACTGAGACACATCACAAAGGCAGCTCTTCCAATTTCCATGGCTGCTTGTGACACACACCGTCCAAAATTCCAGTGTCTAATGTCAAACTCTCATCTTTATACTGAAAAAGCCTTTGAAGTCTTATTTCTTTGCATAGTACATTTAGACAATTAACATACAGTTGATGTAGAATCAAGTGGCATTGTCCTGAAATCACGGCTAGCTGCTTTCTGAATCTTTTAACAGACATAACATGTCATCAAATTATTATTCGCATAGTAACAAGTTACACTCAGACACTCAACATGGCACCATGTCGTCTAGCAGCCTGTTTCAATCCAATCTTGAATCTTCCAACTTTAACCTTTTTGATTTCTCCAGACTGCGCCGAAGCAGAGTTTCAGAAATGCGGGCTTGCGCTTCCACAGCTGGCAGATCCGAGGCTAGGACTAAGGAGGTAACCATCCTGAAAGTTCCCTTCCCATGTCCCGCCCCCTCTGACATGGGAGGCTATGTTTGAATGGACAAGGGTTCCATTCCAAACAGGCTCTCTCCAAAAACTTAAGCCTAATTCTCAGACCTCCTGCAACACTTCTAACTTCTGGAAGTATGTTGGGAAGGCCTGCACAAATTCGGGGCTAGTATCTTATTTCCCTGGACTCCCCATGATGCAGGCCATCCCCAAAAGGTCAAGTAACCTGCTGCTGGTTTCTGTGTATGGATTCCCTGAAATTATTAGACAGCATGCCTTCTCTCCCCATGGAGGAAAGCACTGGTCTCCATCAGTATTTTTCCAAAATAGCATGCCATACAACCAAAAAATATATAAAAGTGGCTTAAAGGATCAATGTTTCAAAATCATGATGGAATGCCACTGTTAAAGTCTAATACGGGGCGAGTGCATTTGCTAGTCTGCAATCCAAGCTGTTGAATTTGTTGACATTTTGGAATTTCACTGCTGCCTACAGCAATGGATTCCATACCATCATTCAACAGCTAGAAAGACTACTGTTGTCTAACATCACAGGCAAAAGCATCATCCAAATGTTGGGAAGATTGAGTGAAGGTTTACTGCTGCGAAACTCAATCTGCACCCACACCTGTTTTTGCTTTGCTGAAAAAAGTCATGCTTTCCAAGGGTGGCATGAATAAACAGTAGACATTTAGAATTATAGTACCAATTTATTTAGTCAAATTTTACACAGATGAAATGCAGTATCTTTGGTTTCAGTGCTGAAGGAAGGACACCAAAGTGAGTGTTAATTTTCACCTATTCACACTGTTAAAGGAGACAGATGAAGTTTTGTTTGAAGAAAAACAAATGGTTCTAATCTTTTAGGTGCAATGCAGAATTAAACAATCTTGTTTACACTTTATGGAGGAAAAAAGTATCAAATTTTTTTGTCAAGAGAACAGAAAACCTATGAAGAAATGACTAGTGCAATCCTCATCTAGATTGGTGCACCAAAATACTAGAGCAAGTACAAATTAAGATATATTCAGGGCCCAAGTCATTTAAAAAAAAAATCAGACTCTAATTATAGCTGGACAGGTTGAGCGGCCGAAATGTTCCAGAATCCAGACACCGGGCCGATCCGTGGCGGGGTCGTCTGGAATACAGAAAATGTTCCGAAATCCGGGCCCGCTGTCGCCCCCACCTCACTACCGTCCCTGTCCTGCCCCCCCGCCGCGGGTATCTACCGCCGACCTCACTCCGCCTTGGGCCGCCGCCAACCTCACCCCAACCCCCCCCCACTCGGCCGCCCCCCTTAATATGTTCCGAAATCCAGAAATACCCGAACCTTGGTTTGGGCGTTTCCGGATTCAGGATGTCAGAAAGACCTTCTGAAATCCGGAAATACCCGAAATCCAGAATGGCCTTAGTCCCAAGGTTTCCGGATTTCAGATGCTCCACCTGTAATTCTTTTTTTTTTTTAAAAAGAAAGGTATTCAACCAAGTGTGTGAAAGCACATGCAATCTCAAAAGACTCAAGGGTTATAGAATATACTCAGTGGGATTTGAACCCTTGTCACCTCCTTAGTGAAACTGAAAATACTTGGCTTAGCCATTAGATGGAAAAAAAGTAAATAATGCATTTGCCCAACTAGAAATTTGCACCTCTGCACCAAGCAAGGAACAATGTTCAATACAACTCTTGTAGACAAGTTGACAAAACTATAATTTTTTACAAAATCGGTGTATGGAGATCCTAGGTTTTATAAATAGGGGCATGCAGCATTAAAGCAGAGGTCATGTTAAAACAGACAAATCATTAGTTAGGCCACAGTAATAATAGCGTGTCCAGTTCTGGGTCTTTAGAAAAGGATGAAATTCACAAGATACCACCAGAATTTAAGTTAAGAGACTATAGAAACTGTGGCCCTTTGCAGGAAAATAAAGAATGCTAAAATCAAATGATAGGGGGTGCTCAAATGTATGATTAATTTTGATAAGGTAATAAGAAAAAAATATTTTCACTGGTTGATGAAATCAGTAGCAAGAGATTTTAAAAAAATGATCACTAAAATAACAAAGGGAGAGGTTAAAGAAATGTTATTGTAGGGGTATTCGTCAATCTCTGTGATGTTGCAGAGTTTCAAGAGCAAATATAGTCTTCAGGTGAAGTGGGGTTAAAGGGAACTAGATAATTCAGTTCACATATTAAAGTCATATATTCACAGGATCAGAGAAATTTACGGCACAAAGGAAGCCAGCCATTCAGCCCATCATGTCTGTGCCAGCCGAAAGAGCTATCCAGCCTAATCCCATTTTCCAGCTCTTGGTCCATAGCCCTGTAGGTTGCAGCACTTCAAGCGCCCATCCATGTGCTTTTTAAATATGATTAGGGTTTCTGCCTCTACCACCCTAAACACAGGTTATGGCAGCAGAGGGATTATGTCCTTATCTTTATATTTCCATTATAAATTTCAATGTCCACACTTAATGGAAAAGACAAAATACTGCGGATGCTGGAAATCTGAAATATAAACAGAAAATGCTGGAATGCATATGTAAATTTGTCACATTGTAATTATACCCGCCTGCCGGCTGCAGCACTTCCACTGGCAGAATGGTGTAATTACAGCATCAGCTTACATAGGTTGTTGTCATTATAAACATGGACGTAGGAACTTATAATGGAAAAGGGTGACAGGAAGCATGAGTAGATGTAACATTTTTAATATATTTATAAATGTACGTCAGGAGGGTGGGACTAAGTAGCTAGCTCTTTCAGAAAAGCTAGCTCAGGGGCAATGGGCTTCCTTCTGTGGTATAAAATTTTGATTCGAAGATCTAACTTGACAAAGCACAACAAAGACAGAGATGCTTCCCTTCCCCCACCCACCCCCCAAAAGTGTGTGTGTGTGTGTGTGTGTGTGTGTGTGTGTGTTTGGAGGGAGGGGGGGGATGAAACATATTCAAATTTAATTTTAATATATGCACGACCAACTTGTATGGTTGTTGAAATGCTATAATCTTGAAAAGTAAACATGAAAATTAATTGGATTGGTGCCATGCACACTAAGTTTATTAGTCTAGGTTTCCTCCAAAGCACTTCAGGAAATATTTAAATCCTGGGGCAGAAAGAAAATATAGGTAGAGGAAAAAATACTATTTTCTAAACTGAAACCACAGACACTTTAGTCCATTTCTTGTGTACTTAACGGAAACTTCTACATTTGTACACTTTTACTATATGAGATACAAGATTGTGTTTTAAAGTGCTAATAAGGCAAACATTTTATTGCTCTTTCATCAAAATAACAGATCACAACTTTAATATAAAAATATTTACAAAACAAATTTATACAATTTACTGCTTATCCCAAAAATGGAAAAAGTCCTACCTGTATCGGATATGATAGGGGTGTTCAGGCAGGTTAACCAAAATATCACTTGCATCCATTCAGCTGCATTATGTGATGACACTCAACATATCCTCTGTAGGCTCAGGAAAAATGCCAATTCCCTTTAGTTCCAGAAAATTCAATCAAATGCTTAAAATACAGACTCCATAAGTATGAAGGTTTTGGGCATGCTACATCCTAAGCTCTCGCTTCATTGTTCTTCCTCAGAACTGCAAAAATATTGATTCGGCTCACAAAGGGTGTCCTGATTTCTTGTAATGGTGGCCCTTTCAGTTCCTTCAACTGTAATCTGCAAAGGGAACACAAGAATCCTGGCATAAAGTCCCATTTGATGCTAGAAGCCCTGTAATAACCCTACAGCTTATATGCATAAGCATTAATGACTGCCAGCAGATAATGGTATCAGTGACTACAATGAAGACAGGGAAAATACATCATGGAAATTTTGCCAAGCATTGAATTTTAGGCGAGAAAGAAACAGCAAATAGCATAGTATTCATTTATTTTAAGGATTCTAATGAAAAGCCATTATCCAGCTCTATAATGTTCTTTCTTCATTTAAAAATGGAGATCGCAGTTGTCCTAAAAATGACAAGTATCTGAAAAGAGACAATGAATCAAAACAAAATTATCTGCCACAGCGCATTTATATTTGCAGTGATATGCTGTAGAAATTCACACAACTTGGCATTTTGAATTTTATTCCTTAAATTCCTATCAACTCAATAAGAAGTTCATCCTAAAGATTTATTTTGTTCTGTTTAATCCGTGCTTTCAATTAGAAATAGGCCAAGATGGATTCCACCAAAGGCAGTTAGAATTTTAATATAAAACAAAGCTACTTTCCGTGATGAGCATCAGTAAATTTCTCAAACAAAATTAAGTATAGAAAATTGAATCAAACTAGACAAGTTTTTTAAAAAACTAGATAAAAAGTAAATCTAACAGCATAACTTTTAAATGTGTACAGTAATTTAAAAAATTTTTTTTTAAAGTCATTGCCAAAATTATGCTGATTGATCTCTTCATTTTAAGAGGAATTAATTCACTCAAACAAGATTTCATCTAATACAACCCGTTTCAGTGTTGAATTTTTTTTTGTTTTGAAGAGAAAAGCAAATTATCAGAGATTAGACACATGCACAAACTACAACAAGCTGTTAAATATGGAATTTATCCAAGTACAATGCAAGTACGTCTTAGTGGCAGTCATGAAGTGTGCTTTCAAGCATGAAATTGTATTGATACAATTTTTCTTCTCTTCACTGGCTACTGTGTTGTCTGCAGCGAGCAGAAGGAAATCATCAAGCAGACAGAAGTGCATGGAAATCTGCAAGTAATTTTTCCACATTTACCTGCAAAGGTTGCTACTTAAAGATCTGGTAGCATGTGTTATTTCACTGACTCTGTAGTTTATATTGTCATGCTCGTTAAAAGTGCTTTAATACAGAAGCAAACTCTCGCGACACCACTTCAAAAATGTTTATACTAAACATATATTTCAAAGCATTCTTCATGAATTATGCACTATGACTACTATAATAAAATGACAAGTTTAATCATTTCAATAGTGCCCAGTAGTTTTGGATTGCATTTCATAATTGCAAAATGAGCCTTTCCTCCTACTGGTTTGAAACATTTCAATTAACAAGCTCCCCTTACCTAAATTAGTGGAATTGCTGTTTGGGCAATTCAACTGACGAGAGAAGATAGACTGAGCTGAGCTGGAGACACTTGAGTGATGCCTTAAAGAAACACTCATGAGAAAATCGTTCCAAGCATTCGATGGTTACATAGGGTAAAAGGATGATTGAGCTCCAATACAACAGAAATCCCAGCATCTTTTTTCAGGAGTTATAAGAAAAACAATCCACTCGCTATGGGCTCAATTTTCCCCAAAGTTTTTTGGGGGCATACTTGGGAAGAGTTACACCCATTTTTTGGGCCCCCCCGCCCCTCCAAGTACGGCAAAAAAAAATGTTCTAAGTTCCCCCGTTGGATTTCTTCATTTTGGCGTGGCCTAACTGGTCCTTTAGTTTTGGGGGTGGAGCCTTGATCTGTGCCAAAAAGATAGAGTTGCCACGGTAACCAGGAATACAATGCGAAACAGACAGCCAGCTCCCAACATATAGGGGCCACGTTTCGGCCTGAGTTGCTCCTGTTTTTTTGGAGCAACTGGTTTAGAATGGAGTATCTTAGAAATTCGAGTTCTCGGTAACTTAGAATGGAGGGAAGGAAGGGAAGGAAGGGAAGGAAGGGAAAGGAAGGAAGGAAGGAAGGAAGGAAGGAAGGAAGGAAGGAAGGAAGGAAGGAAGGAAGGAAGGAAGGAAGGAAGGAGAGTGGTGGGAGCGGGGCGGGGGGGGGGGGGGGAGGGAAGGAGAGTGGTGGGAGGGGGAGGGGGGGGGGGGAGGGAAGGAGAGTGGTGGGAGGGGGAGGGCGGGGGGGGAGGGAAGGAGAGTGGTGGGAGGGGGAGGGGGGGGGAGGGAAGGAGAGTGGTGGGGGAGGGAAGGGGAGTGGTGGGAGGGGGGGGAGGGAAGGGGAGTGGTGGGAGGGGGGGGAGGGAAGGGGAGTGGTGGGAGGGGGGGGAGGGAAGGGGAGTGGTGTGGAGGGGAGGGGAGGGGAGGGGAGTGGTGTGGAGGGGAGGGGAGGGGAGTGGTGTGGAGGGGAGGGGAGGGGAGGGGTGTGGAGGGGAGGGGAGGGGAGGGGTGTGGAGGGGAGGGGAGGGGAGGGGTGTGGAGGGGAGGGGAGGGGTGGGGTGGTGGGAGGGAAGGGGTGGGGTGGTGGGAGGGAAGGGGTGGGGTGGTGGGAGGGAAGGGGTGGGGTGGTGGGAGGGAAGGGGTGGGGTGGTGGGAGGGAAGGGGTGGGGTGGTGGGAGGGAAGGGGTGGGGTGGTGGGAGGGAAGGGGTGGGGTGGTGGGAGGGAAGGGGTGGGGTGGTGGGGTGGTGGGAGGGAGGGGTGGTGGGGAGGGGAGGGAGGGAAGGAAGGGAGGGGTGGTGGGACGGAAGGGAGGGAAGGAAGGAGAGTGGTGGGAGGGAAGGAAGGAGAGTGGTGGGAGGGAAGGGAGGGAAGGAAGGAGAGTGGTGGGAGGGAAGGGAGGGAAGGAAGGAGAGGAAGGAAGGGGTGGGGTGGTGGGAGGGAAGGAAGGAGAGTGGTGGGAGGGAAGGGAGGGAAGGCAGGAGAGTGGTGGGAGGGAAGGGAGGGAAGGAAGGAGAGTGGTGGGGAGGGAAGGGAGGGAAGGAAGGAGAGTGGTGGGAGGGAAGGGAGGGAAGGAAGGAGAGTGGTGGGAGGGAAGGGAGGGAAGGAAGGAGAGTGGTGGGAGGGAAGGGAGGGAAGGAAGGAGAGTGGTGGGAGGGAAGGGAGGGAAGGAAGGAGAGTGGTGGGAGGGAAGGGAGGGAAGGAAGGAGAGTGGTGGGAGGGAAGGGAGGGAAGGAAGGAGAGTGGTGGGAGGGAAGGGAGGGAAGGAAGGAGAGTGGTGGGAGGGAAGGGAGGGAAGGAAGGAGAGTGGTGGGGAGGGAAGGGAGGGAAGGAAGGAGAGTGGTGGGAGGGAAGGGAGGGAAGGAAGGAGAGTGGTGGGAGGGAAGGGAGGGAAGGAAGGAGAGTGGTGGGAGGGAAAGGGAGGGAAGGAGGAGAGTGGTGGGAGGGAAGGAAGGGAAGGAAGGAAGGAAGGAAGGAGAGGGGGGAGGGAGGGAAGGAAGGAAGGAGAGGGGGGAAGGAGGGAAGGAAGGAAGGAAGGAAGGAAGGAGAGGGGGGAGGGAGGGAAGGAAGGAAGGAGAGGGGGGAGGGAGGGAAGGAAGGAAGGAAGGGAGAGGGGGGAGGGAGGGAAGGAAGGAAGGAAGGGAGAGGGGGGAGGGAGGGAAGGAAGGAAGGGAGAGGGGGGAGGGAGGGAAGGAAGGAAGGAGAGGGGGGAGGGATGGAGGGAAGGAAGGAAGGAAGGAAGGAGAGGGGGGAGGGAGGGAAGGAAGGAAGGAAGGGAGAGGGGGGAGGGAGGGAAGGAAGGAAGGGAGAGGGGGGAGGGGAGGGAAGAAGGAAGGAGAGGGGGGAGGGATGGAGGGAAGGAAGGAAGGAAGGAAGGAGAGGGGGGAGGGAGGGAGGGAAGGAAGGAAGGAGAGGGGGGAGGGAGGGAGGGAAGGAAGGAAGGAGAAGGGGGAGGGAGGGAAGGAAGGAAGGAGAGGGGGGAGGGAGGGAAGGAAGGAAGGAGAGGGGGGAGGGAGGGAGGGAAGGAGAGGGGGGGAGGGAGGGAAGGAAGGAGAGGGGGGAGGGAGGGAAGGAAGGAGAGGGGGGAGGGAGGGAAGGAAGGAGAGGGGGGAGGGAGGGAAGGGAAGAGGAGGGGGGAGGGAGGGAAGGAAGGAGAGGGGGGAGGGAGGGAAGGAAGGAGAGGGGGGAGGGAGGGAAGGAAGGAGAGGGGGGAGGGAGGGAAGGAAGGAGAGGGGGGAGGGAGGGAAGGAAGGAGAGGGGGGAGGGAGGGAAGGAAGGAGGAGGGGGGGAGGGAGGGAAGGAAGGAGAGGGGGGAGGGAGGGAAGGAAGGAGAGGGGGGGGAGGGAAAGGAAGGAGAGGGGGGAGGGAGGGAAGGAAGGAGAGGGGGGAGGGAGGGAAGGAAGGAGAGGGGGGAGGGAGGGAAGGAAGGAGAGGGGGGAGGGAGGGAAGGAAGGAGAGGGGGGAGGGAGGGAAGGAAGGAGAGGGGGGAGGGAGGGAAGGAAGGAGAGGGGGGGGAGGGAGGGAAGGAAGGAGAGGGGGGAGGGAGGGAAGGAAGGAGAGGGGGGAGGGAGGGAAGGAAGGAGAGGGGGGAGGGAGGGAAGGAAGGAGAGGGGGGGGAGGGAAGGAAGGAGGAGGGGGGGAGGGAGGGAAGGAAGGAGAGGGGGGAGGGAGGGAAGGAAGGAGAGGGGGGGAGGGAGGGAAGGAAGGAGAGGGGGGAGGGAGGGAAGGAAGGAGAGGGGGGAGGGAGGGAAGGAAGGAGAGGGGGGAGGGAGGGAAGGAAGGAGAGGGGGGAGGGAGGGAAGGAAGGAGAGGGGGGAGGGAGGGAAGGAAGGAGAGGGGGGAGGGAGGGAAGGAAGGAGAGGGGGGAGGGAGGGAAGGAAGGAGAGGGGGGAGGGAGGGAAGGAAGGAGAGGGGGGAGGGAGGGAAGGAAGGAGAGGGGGGAGGGAGGGAAGGAAGGAGAGGGGGGAGGGAGGGAAGGAAGGAGAGGGGGGAGGGAGGGAAGGAAGGAGAGGGGGGAGGGAGGGAAGGAAGGAGAGGGGGGAGGGAGGGAAGGAAGGAGAGGGGGGAGGGAGGGAAGGAAGGAGAGGGGGGAGGGGAGGGAAGGAAGGAGAGGGGGGAGGGAGGGAAGGAAGGAGAGGGGGGGGGGAGGGAAGGAAGGAGAGGGGGGAGGGAGGGAAGGAAGGAGAGGGGGGAGGGAGGGAAGGAAGGAGAGGGGGGAGGGAGGGAAGGAAGGAGAGGGGGGAGGGAGGGAAGGAAGGGAGGGGGGAGGGAGGGAAGGAAGGAGAGGGGGGAGGGAGGGAAGGAAGGAGAGGGGGGAGGGAGGGAAGGAAGGAGAGGGGGGAGGGAGGGAAGGAAGGAGAGGGGGGAGGGAGGGAAGGAAGGAGAGGGGGGAGGGAGGGAGGGAAGGAGAGGGGGGAGGGAGGGAAGGAAGGAGAGGGGGGGAGGGAGGGAAGGAAGGAGAGGGGGGAGGGAGGGAAGGAAGGAGAGGGGGGGAGGGAGGGAAGGAAGGAGAGGGGGGAGGGAGGGAAGGAAGGAGAGGGGGGAGGGAGGGAAGGGAAGGAGAGGGGGGAGGGAGGGAAGGAAGGAGAGGGGGGAGGGAGGGAAGGAAGGAGAGGGGGGAGGGAGGGAAGGAAGGAGAGGGGGGAGGGAGGGAAGGAAGGAGAGGGGGGAGGGAGGGAAGGAAGGAGAGGGGGGAGGGAGGGAAGGAAGGAGAGGGGGGAGGGAGGGAAGGAAGGAGAGGGGGGAGGGAGGGAAGGAAGGAGAGGGGGGAGGGAGGGAAGGAAGGAGAGGGGGGAGGGAGGGAAGGAAGGAGAGGGGGGAGGGAGGGAAGGAAGGAGAGGGGGGAGGGAGGGAAGGAAGGAGAGGGGGGAGGGAGGGAAGGAAGGAGAGGGGGTAGGGAGGGAAGGAAGGAGAGGGGGGGATGGAGGGAAGGAAGGAGAGGGGGGATGGAGGGAAGGAAGGAGAGGGGGGAGGGAGGGAAGGAAGGAGAGGGGGGAGGGAGGGAAGGAAGGAGAGGGGGGGAGGGAGGGAAGGAAGAAGAGGGGGGAGGGAGGGAAGGAGGTGGGGGGGGGCGGGGGGAGGGGGAAAGAGTGTCGCAGAGGTCCCGGGGGGGGGGGGGGGGGGGGGCAGGGGAAGAGTCGCAGAGGTCCAGGGGGGGAAAGAGAGTCGCAGAGGTCCGGGGCGGGGGGATGGGTCGGGTCGCTGGAGAGGGCAGGGCAGGGGGAGCGGAGGTCGGGTCTGGTCCGGTCGGGTGGGAGAAGCCTTATCCAAGCAGCCCCAGTGAGGCCATTCGGCCAGGGCTTGGGGCTGCGTGCTTTGGGCCCCTCCCAGAGTTTTGGGCGCCCGGAGCTACTCTACATTTGCGCCCACTGTAGCGCATGTGCAGAGGTCCCGGCACTGTTTTCAGCGCAGGGACCTGGCTCCGCCCCCCACAGCTCGTGCTGCGCCGCGCCTAGCTCCAGAGGACCTGCAGGGAGCCGGAGAATAGTAAGTTTTTTTTAGGCGCACTTTCTGGCGCAAAAAACGGCGTCCAGGCACGGGCTGCGCCGTTTTAGGCGCGGCCCAAAACTTGGGCCCATATTACATCAACTTAAAAAACACATTAAGATATATTCAAGCAACTTACCTCCAAGCCGAAGGGCTTGCCGGTCTGCTTGCCTAGCCCACCCAGAGCCCCTTGCGGGTGCTGGTCCAGCTCCCCC